>NW_015542885.1:705321-725313 GCF_001515605.1 Sinocyclocheilus anshuiensis
ACACACACACACACACACACACACACACACACACACACACACACACACACACACACACATATATATATTTATTTATCAGTCTGGCGAGTAAACTAAAAATGTACTAGCCAATGGCGATTCAATTGCCAAGGTGTTCGTAGAGGGCTGACACTTATAGAAATATTTTAGTATTTTAGTATTGTTTCCATTACAAATATGTAAAAATTACTCCAATTTGCATTTACTCTATTTAAGTTTTGAACAAGAAAATTGTCTGTCAATGGGGTAAGAAATATAATCTTGCTTTTTCTTACTTTTTTTTCTTACCCCACTAACAGATTTTTTTTCTTGTTTTAAGTATAAACTCATATACATACATTTTTCAGAAAACATTTGTAATAGAAAAGACAAACATACAGAGTAAGAAGTGCATTCTTAAATCACGCTTTATAACATATTCATCACGTTTTACATAACACTTGTAGCAATTCATCTCGTCATCCAAATTGTTATGCTGAAAGTATGGTTGTTTTCTTTCTTGTTAGCTGCAAATGTTCGAAAAGAGAAATGTGATCATTAGCTTATGAGAAGGGGAAGAAATAGTAATAGTAAAACCGGATGTTCAGTTGATTATCAGTAGACAACAACTTTGAATTACCACAAGTGCATGAGTGAGGAGAACACAAAATGTAAGTTAACATAACACTAGACAAACAATTCCAGGTATTTCAAATTCCAGGTATTGTGGTGTCCATATCAGAAACGTGTAATTAAAAAATGAGATATATATTTTTTTAGATATGGAATACACACCTGTTTATCAAAAAATATATGCATCTATTTGAAACACAGACTAATATATATGGATATAACACAACTAATAAGAATGTGCAGAACATGGAAGCATGACAATATCAGACAATTCTCTGCTTCTGTGAAAGTGTTGATGCATTCTTGGATTAAGTCAGAGAAATGCACTTCTGTTTATGTGGCTGTGGTAAATCCAGCGTTGAGACTCTTTACACAAGCGCTATCATCTTTACATGCTGCCTGACATTCCACCGATAAACTTCAAAAACAGGCAAACAGAATGGAAATAATGTAATGTTATATACACATGGGTAAAGAATTTGACAATTAATTTTATAATTATAATTATTAAATGTATATGATTATAAATATTTGTACATCCTGTAACAGTAAATGTAAACCACTATGATATTACATATAAGCATACTGTATAAGGCGTTCGGTCTGGCAAATCTCATGGAGAATATTATGTTGTTTTCATGATGAATCAAATATTTTGTACACAAAGTACATCTACAGTAACCAATGTTCTGTGCTAGATTTTAATCTTTGTACTAGAAACTAGGGAATTTGGTGAGAAGTGCCGCATTGGACCGCATTGGAAGTATCAATAGACTTTCACAGCGATGTTTAAGGCCTTGGCTGCTTCTGCAAACAGCTAGAAGGTTGGTTTTCTTTACCGTGGTGCACAGCGATGTTTAAGACTAAAGGCATGAATCCCACACTTGCCTTGGGTGAGACGACTACTAATGAGCAACTGTCTGTCTTGATAACCATTAAACACCTCTGTGCTTAGCCCATGAATTGCAAAAGCCAAGAATGTGCCAAATGTAATGTGAAAGAACTGGCTCCAAGACAAGATAAAAGATGGAGGGAGAGAGTCTGAGAGATATAGCTTGGACATCCAGAGGCTCGACGGCAACTGTTTTCTCTCCAGCGGCAATGATTGTTTCAATGCAATGGTACGTCAGGCAAAACAGCAGAATTAGCCTGAATTACAATTCTCAAGGAAAATAATCACACCTAGTGTCCTGAGTTATGAATCTGTCGCTCTTTGCTTTGCCTCATTTCTCTGCATAGCAATGAGAGGCTGGAGAGTAATTCTGCAAGCCCCCTCGCAGACAAGGTCTACTTTTCCGGACACTTAACAGCCCGGCAAGATAGATGGACGGCGCCTCTCAGCAAGCCGACTGTTCCAAGACATTTCAAACCTGGGAAAAAAGAAAAGTTTTAAATTATCTTAAATGAGGCTGGAAGGCCTTTAGTATTGTTCCTTCTACTTTTATGACAGACACATTCAGTGCTTTCAAATGATGGAATCTTAAACGTTCTCTGAAATGTCGTTTGCCCTAATAAAAAGTTCAAGCATAGTAAAATAGTAGTAGTTTGCTGGTACTTTACTTTCATTTGCCCTTTTAAATTTTGGAGAGCAATTTGCTGTTCTGAAGAATATCAGAAGTACAAGCAAGATGTACGGCACTCTACAAAGGTCTCCACAATAAAGACGTTTCAGCACCGTCACATTCGGTCCAAGAGCCGCAGGTGACGAAATTACTGGGATTGAGTAAAGCTGAGATGCACAGTGTCTGATCCCTGCATGGCTTGACCGTCCTTAATCAGGAAGCTTGTTACTAAGATGGCAGGGAAAGGCCATGTGACTCATAACAGTCATTGCAGGGGGTGAGGAGGTACAATGGGGCAAAAAAACCTGCACAACCCTGCAGAGCAACATAAGGAAGGTGGCTCTGCATTTTACCAGTGTCTGGGAGTGCGGAACAATAAGAGTCATCAAAGGACCACCGTTGACAAAAGCACTCTCCAAAATGTCAACGTCATCACAGAAGAAAGACCAAATGTCTTTCCCCGACAAGCCGTTCGCCCCGGTGGGGGGAAAAAAAGAGCCTTTTCTTGTCACAATGTATTGTTGAGAGAGAATCAACCCATTGAGAGTTTCAAAAGCAAAAAGTGCCCGTAAGTATACGTTTGCTTTGATTCTAACTTCATTTTCTGGAACTCTGATTGATGGCTCCCCACGCCCTCATCCATTGCTCCGTCAAGTCGTTAACAATGACTTTCAAATGCACCACTTTGCCAAATCCACTCTCCTCGCCTTTTCACTTCCTTCTAAAAAACAAGACGACTGCTGAGGAGTAGTCAAGGACATGTGACAAAAACAAGACCTTTTCTGAGATGACCACTTTGACAGTTGAGTTTGCTGACAGACATGTTTTGGAAACAGCTGAAATATCCCTTGATTAAATCATTTCAATCAAAGCTACAAATGAGGAAAATAACCACGTGACTCTATATAGGCAGATCCTGATGTGATGGAAGAGTATTTGCTTTCTGTACATCTAGAAGATTATAGTCTGGTCTAACTTTTCTCATAAATCACAGTGTTCTCGAGGGCAGGAGGAAAATTTACCAATAAACTCTGATCTTGCTGTACTAGATCTGTCACTAAACTACAGTGCCCTGAAGAATAGAAATATCCACAGTATATAAAAAAAGTTCAGTTTCTGACTATACAGGGTATTTCGCATATAGTCTTGAACCTGTGGTTTTTAGGTAATGTAGTGCTATGATTCTGGAAATCTTCCATTAGACACTCTATAACAGAACACTGTCTATGCTGGAGGTTCTCAAAAAGTCTGAGGCCAAGTATCAATTTTGATCAAATCAGAACATCCAAGTACTAACTAGACCATCTATTTTCACTTTAGCTCTGCTGAACTTGAAACAAGCTTAAACTATACAGGACTTAAAACCAATTATGCCTTTCTAATGATATTATCTGTGATGATATTTTGAAGTATACAACACTGGATGCCACTGACTTTGACTGTATGGACATAAAAAAAAAAAATTCAAAACACATTTTGTGTTCTGCAGATAAAAAAAAAGTCATACAGGTTTGGGACGACACGGCAGTGAGTAAATGATTACAGAATCTCCATTTTTGGACGAACTATAAATGCATTTAATTTGCATCTCGACATGATATCAAGTCACTTGAAGTCTTGCACCATTTGCAGCCGGTCAGTTTTTCTCTTAACTTACTTGAGACAGCATGTCTTCCTGCAGTATTAATGGCCATGCACTCTCTCAGACTTGCAGTATCATTCATCAATGTGATCCCATGATCATCTGCACATCAAATTACAAAATGTTAAGGGCGACATAAAGAAGGGTAATGGGCCGGAAATGAGCCAATTACAATAATTACACCACTGTAATTGACCCCAAACCTTGTCTGTCCACATGTGCAAACGTTAAATAGGTAGAGGAAGAAAATACAGAGGCATGAATTAACCCCCTGGATTAAACCACGTAGACGAATCTTATTTCAAGACTTATTCTCTGTCCTTGTCTAAATGCTCCCAGCTGAATGGACACTTATTGGCCTTTCTAATTGTCAAGGAAGGAGAAACAAATGAATTAAGACCAATAGAGTTTGCCTCACATAGAGTGTGAGTGTGAGTGAGAAATGTATTGGTTGTGGGTAAAATTGAGCTTGCTGTGTATGCAAACAGACATAGCCTTTGATATTAGTCAGTGTTAATCACCAGAAAAATCACTGCACCTCAAATATGACACTGAATATGGTAGTTCTTGGCCAATGTGTCATCTACCACCAGTCTCTTTAGCATGCTGCTAGTGTTTGATAAGTCATCGTGTGACTCTTTAAGCTCGGCTATTGAGAAATGTCAGGCCTGAGTGCTCATCAGTAAGTCATATTGCTCAAATGATGGGGAGAAAAAGCATGAAAAAAGAAAGAAATCACAGTGCGTGGTGCCCATGGCTTTTCGATTTCATTTAAAGCTGTTAAAGTACTATGTCTCAAAAAAGGTACGATGAATGTCCATTACCCTTTCATTATGTATGAGGCCACGAACTGCTTTCGCGCCCTCTGTAGTGCTACAAGAAGGTCATGAATATTTGAAAAGCCTGGGGAATGGAAGAGCATGCTGGTATCTTCCCCCCATATAACTCATATGGCAGAGTCGTGAAGAGTGTTTCTCTGACCTAGTCCTTGACAATTTACCATTATTATTTGTCCTGAATGCCATCTGAGGTAAGGAAAAAACGCAGTTCCCGTTACAGAGAAAGCAATACAGGAGGCCACCCTGAATTCTGTACCATAGTCTGACCATAGCCTGAACATAGCCCCACCAAACCAGTGTATAACCTTTCACTCAAGATTGACTTCCCAAAAAATTTGTCTGCTCCTCACACAAATCTACTGTATGGCTTTAAATGCCACACAATACTGTGGACAACTGCTGAGTTTCACTGACACTTTTAAAGCACAACATGCTCATTTTTTTTGTTTCTATATCTCTTTGAGACAGGTCCACAAATCCAGATCTTCACGGACCCATTGTGACTGGGCATGGTGCATTATAGCTTTACAATCCCAAATACTATCAAATTTAATTAGTTTAGCATTTTAGAAAATCAGCTTAAATATTCTCCTAAATAACTCTTTCATGTTCCACTTCCAATTATTGTAATCAACAGTAAACAATTATATGACAGGCTATTCATATACAGTATATCTGTAATTTGTATTGCATATGGAATGGATTAATCAAATTTGTTCATTGATGCAAGAAAGTTTTTCCTTTCTTAAAGTGAACACAAAAAGTTTTAGACAGCATGCAAACTAAAAATGAATTAATTTATTGCACTGATTTGAAATTAAAATTGTGATTAATTGATTTGTCTAAGAGTAAATGTCATGTAAACAAAATGTAATTTAAAAAGTATCTGTAAAAACTGTCCAAAATTTATTACACTGAAAAAAAATGCTGTGGAAAATGTTCACTCTAAAATTTCTAGTCAATTTCACAATTAATAACAAAGTGACAAGTAACACATTCAATTAAACATGATTTTAGAAAGACAGATCATAATAGACATTCTCCAATAATATTTATTTTATTAGCTTTGAAAAGTCATTTTTACAGTGTAATTAGTATTGATAAAAAAGTACACAACTCAATTATACACAATTATTAGTGAATGTGACATGCCTTTGAGAAAAATTCTGTGTGACAAATTGTGTCATCCAGACCTTGAACAGCAAAGCATTTAAAAGCAAACACACACACACACACACACACACACACAAAGAAAAAAGAAAAGAAACCAAGGATGAAACGAGATGTGTTTCCGTTTATTTTGGTGAGATTCAGATTCCATCAGCAATCCGCCCGTGCCCGGGCAAAGTCAGAGGTGGAAGGGAAGCACATGAATGTCACACTTTAAAAGCATTCTGAATGAATCTTTCTGAACACAGGTTCTACCGCCTTATTAGCCTATTTTACGCTCCTGCGAATAAGGCAAACGGAGCGAAAGAGATATGCAAATATGAATCTAATTGGCCTGTCAGGACCACGGTCCCCCAGTCAAACGAGTGACAGTGAAGGGGAGAGCACAAGCAGATTGGATTCAGCTGCCACCCTTACACATTTCATTAAGTCATTCTGCATGCATTATGCCTGGGGTCAATGCACTATCCTTGAACAGGTCTTTCAGCATTCACTACCGCAGAGTTTCTCTCTGTCACTTTTAAAGCACCACATGCTCTATTTTTTTATGTTTCTATATCTCTTTGAGACAGATGCACAAATCCAGATCCCCCAAAGAGCTTCCATTGCGACTGGACTCGGTGCCCGTTAATTGTGATCAATGGCACTTTTGAACAACAAATAGGCCAGATGTGCTTATGATGATGTCAATGTACCGCTTTATCATAGCGGAAGCAATTTGCACACTCTAGAGAGAATATTCTGTATTTAGCTGTATGACACTCCAGAGATTGCACAAAGGATGGAGACAGACAGAGTATTGTCTTTAAACGAGACTCTGTTACATGGGGCTTGGTTAATGTGCTAGAAACAAGCGGGCGGCACTGGACATAGATGTTCCATAAGACTTAATGATGCATCTAGAAAAAAAAAACACACCTTCATTAGTGGACTATCACTTCCTGCACAAAGGGGCCATGCAACAATGGAAGGGGGAAAATCGATGGTGATGATTTAGCAAGCTAAAGAAAAAAAAGACAGAAAGAATGATAATCGCTCTAGGAATGAGAATCAAGCAGACAAGGAGACTATTTGAGGAGAGAGCGAGAGAACAGTTGAACAGTAAATCAGAGGGCAAACTCCTAAGAGCATTGCAGAGCCATGATAACACTGTAGCTTAGCACTGAAGTCAGAGACGAGTAGTTGGTAATAAGTAAAACCCCTCTCCATAAAGTGTCCACTGTGGCTTCACCTTTGTGACGTGCTAAATTTAAAGTGAACATATGCATCTGCTTTGGCCAATTAAATTAACAATCACTGACATTGAAAGTGATCAAATATGTACTGAATTGCTGGTAAAGATCTTTTTTTAAATCACATACACACAGTTAACACTCACCAGGTGTAAATTGGCTTAGACCAGGTGTAAAGTGGCCCATTGTTCAACTTCATAGATAGACAGACAGACAGACAGACAGACAGACAGACAGACAGACTCTTTCTTCTTGATAAATGGCTGCAGAACAACAAAACAACAACCCATGTCTCACATCAAAGAGAATATATTCAGGAAATAGTGGCATTAATTTAATCTAAAAATAAAACAATTCTATGGAAATGATCGCAGCTATGAACAAAAAGACTTCAATCCAATAGCAGCATTGTTGTTAACTGGAATGTGGTACATTATCAACCTCTTAACCCACCGTCTCAATAAAAAAAACAATATCAAACTGCCCTCGAGCTGCTAGTTTTTGTTCCTATTCTAGCCCACACTGGCAATAAACATAACAAAACCAACTGGACTGCTTTCTGCCTGTAAATTTCCAAAAATTGGCTGTTCTTTTCAAGAGAAGGATCAATGAGAATGATAATGAACATTATTTGAGTAAGGAGACACTTTTGATCCAGAAGAAAGTCAGCTCACAAAGAGCTGCAGAAGTTATTCAACAATCAATACGGCATTTATAATGTGGCCTCATCAGCATTCAGGTAATGAAACACCTGTGGCGGTGAAAATGGCAGAATTATCCACATAAGCCCACACCAAACGTCCTGGTTGAATTGTGGCACTTAAGGCTTTGAGGATTCTTACTGACTGAAAGGTTAAGCAGTATTCCTCTGTATGTACAATTAATTTTCTTTTGACTTTTCTCACAGTGCCAACTCTCCATTTGTGCATCACATCAACGCACCATGGATTCCATTTCAAGGCTGAATGCCTTTGCAGTTATTTGCTTTGCACTCGTATGTTCAATGTCTACAAACTTGGAAGTCAAACGTCGAGTCAGGGCTGAATTTAACGATGCATCTACACTTCACCCAGAGATATTGGCAAGAAACTGTGGCATGTCATGTCATGCTGCCGCGGGCGGACAGACTGCTACAGTGTGATTAGCCTCTGCTGTGATCAGCTCCCAGCTCTATAATCACACATAGCAAAGAGAACAAATTGGCAGGATGTTGTGGAATTAAAGCAGAATATAGGAATCCTGAAAACTGATTTATTGGTTTAATTATATAAACCTAGCATTAAACGTATTTACTTAAAAATGGCATTTTAACTGATTTTAAATCATTAACTAATTCAAACAGTTAATTTGTAACTGAAACCTTTGTAAATATAGAAATACTCAAATAAATACAAGGTTTCTGCAGGTTTTATGAAGGTCCATTTAATAATAATAAGACCTTTTGAAGACCAAGTAAACACATCAATATGTTCTCTAAATGTAAATGTCTATAGGGAGTTGTATTAGCAACTTACAACAGATCTCCATTATTTTTTAAATTAATTTTTCCAAAAAAAAAAAAAAATGGAAATAGCTTTTACTGTAACTTTTGATCACACTGCAAAAAAAAAAAAAAAAAAAGTTTGTCTAGTGCAAATAAAGTTATGATTAAAACAAGAAAAAAATGTATGCCAGCAAGCTCAGAAACTTAAACTTAAACTTCAACTTAATTCAAAGGGAAAACACATTTGCATACCTCACTGAGAGATATTTGCTCTTGTTTTAAGCATAAACTCACTTAATTTTGTTAAATTATTCAGAAAACAAGACTTAAACTATCATTTTGTTTTTCTAGTAAATGTATCTTGATTTCTGTTAGATATTTGTATTGGAAATCAAGACAAAAATACTGTGGAAGACACTTTTTTTGTAGTGCACAACATTTTATGCCATGACTTTATGAACTGAAAACTTGCTGCTCTGATTTAAGATTTTTTTAAGGACTAAATTTATGAAAGGGCTAATTAAGACTTTTAAAGACCTTTTAAGACCCGCAGAAACCCTGGCTCATGCTTTGGCTGAACTTGATTTAGAAGGGGACAGTGGTTCAACACATTTGAAATGAGTTTTCTTATCATTAAATTGAACCATATGTAAACTCTACTTCAATAACTTTTGAAGCAGAAACCTGAATTAAGTACAACAATTAGGGATGCACCGAATGTTCGGCAACCGAAATAATTCGGTTAATAATTCGGTTAATTATTCGGAATAAGCGAAAAGACTGAATAAACTGTACCAAACAATGACGTGACGCTATCAAATAGCAACCAGCGTAAAAGTGAGAGGCGCACACTCTTTATAATGCAGCCAACATGTCAGCCGTGTAGAAGCATTTAAAACTGTCCAAGAAAGACGCAAAAATCATTACAAGCAACGACAGCGAGAGACAGTTTAGGACTGCATCACATGTCTTCGATGAGAAGAGGAAGAGGTGATTGTTGCTGGTTACTGCATGATGATTGAAATCGCGAAATGGCCTTAAACAATTAGTAAATAAACTGCAGAACGTTTTGTTTTCTAATACACGCACGAATTGCATGTATTCTGACAGCGCTGCACGAACTCACGGCAGATCTGCTTGCTAACCAGGGTTCAAAGTCCAAAGCGAAAATCTGCGCTCCTCAGTTGTTCAGTCACATTTTTATGAATTTTTACAAGGCATGTGACAATGCGATACGTGCGACGTATTCGTAATGAGACTCATTTATAAATCTGCTGTCAACAAAAAGAAGCATTGAGGTCTTCCTGTGCGTTTCCGCCAAAATAAAAGTTGACAAAAAGCAAGAACTCCAACATTCCTAAATGTTAGTATTGTAATTTTACTGTTTTGTTCGGTTTCGGCCAAGAATTTTCATTTCGGTGCATCCCTAACAACAATAGCATTTGACATGCCACAGTAAAGCAAATATTCCCAATAAAATCTCTAATCAACAATAGCATGTTAGCATGCAAAACAGATTTCTTACCACATGTAATGCATAGTGTTGGCAGAAATCTATTTCAAGGCCTGAAGAATTACCGCACTAGCAAAAACAACACTTGATTTCAACATTGTTTTGTCCCTGTTTTTTAAGTTTAAATAGATTTCAGTCAATTAATTATTATAATTAATATAATTTTTATAATTTTAATTAAGCAAATTGAGCAAGCAGCAGAAATCATTTTTAGTGTTTGTTTCTGCTGTAGCCCAAATTGTGTTATTAATTTATGGTCGAATTTTCTGCCATAATTTTCAGCTTCATTGTGTATAAATGGCTGAAGAAAAAAGCATAAATAATCAAGTCTCACAAAGCCTAGCTAATACCTCAGTAACAAATGCAAATTACTTGATCATGCTAGATAATACTAGAGTGGAACCAAAAAAACAGTAAATTAGCTAAAACAGTGAACTGATCATAACATTTGATTGCCTGAGTCACGCACATGTCAATCTGTTGCCACAGAAATAAACCCTCCCAAAAAAAAAAAAAAACCCCAACCCGCTAATTTCACAAACACAATCTAGAGATGATGGACAACAGAAAAAAAGTACATAGGAAAAAATATACACAATTTTGCCCTTTATTCTCCATCCACAGGAGATGAAAGGCAGTTTGCTGAATGAATCCAACCACAGAGCACTGTGATTGAAGATTTGTAACAATGGCATCAGCTCGGCGGGTAGCAGATTACCTGCATCAACCAACCCTTTGATTTTTATTATGAGTGCTTTGAACTCCCAAACTTTCTAGGAACTACAGAGCCTTCCAATCTCATTAGATCTGCCACGTAAAACCTTTTATATATGCATCTTTTACTTGTTCATTATAAGCTTGTTTCCCACCCCCCAAAGGCCCAGGTCTTTATCATATAGCCTTAAAATTATCTACCAGGCATAATATCCCTTTTAAATTGCTTTACAGTTTACATCGTTACACAGCTTGCTCTCATTAACAAGTATTACTGATGTTTTGAGGTTATGACTTTCTAATCGGCTTAGCTTGAGCGCAGACAGTCATATACAGTATGTGCTTTATGATTCCCACACAAATCACAGTGCAATCTGGATCACGCTTCCAAAAGACAACCTTTAATTTCTGCAGTACTTTTATGGTTGAAATTTACACTTCAATGTCATGTCCCCAATAAGCTTGAAGAGCTCATGATTAACAATATATGTAAATGGACACCAAAAGATACTTATTTAGTAAACCACCTGTTTTCAAAGACTGATTGAAGCTAATAGCTTAAATGTCTTTTTAGAATGTATATGAGAATGTAAAAATGTGCAGAGGAGCAATACAAAAAGCCAGGCTCACACTGTGCGATTTTGGCCACGATTTGGGCGTCTGAGACAAATTTTGAAAATCCTAAAAGATTCCTATAATCGACAGCCGATTAATGACTGTTGCGATCAAATTTTACCTCCGACGAACTTCTGGCAGTGTCAGAAGATTTGGCGCACAGTCCTGCAGTGTGACATCTCCTACGACGAATGTCAAACTGTCTTCGTTTTTCAAGACAAGCCATGATCAGAATTAATGCTAGAGATTTCTTCCAACCACATAAACTCCGGTGCTCTCGTCCTCCACTCACGGAATTCATATGATTCGTTGCCTTTGCTATGATAAACACCGGTTGCGCTGCTGTTTTCATGTGGGTGTGTAGTGCTGCTTGCACTATTCTGAATAAATACGCCGGTATTGCAGCCATTCATATACTTTTAATGATAGCCAACATTACAGCCCCGTGTGCAATGCAGCTAGCAGTCACTGAACGTGTATGGGTTGATAAGGTAAAACTCCGGACAGGTTTTCTTGCGCGCACCCGTTTTTAACACGTCTTGACTGTCGTACAGTCTGACATTAATGACAACTGAGATCCCACAGTGTGACATGATCATCATGTTCGTACAGTCTGACAAGTACAATCCTAAAGGACTTTTTAAAAATCGCACAGTGTGAGCCCGGCTTAACAGTGAAAGACTACTAATACTACTACTAGTAGTACTAAAACTACTAATTTTAGTCCTAAAGATAATCGGAATTGTAAAAGGCCTTTATTTGTGTACATTCACAATAAAAACAAATCTGTTTTGTGCTTTTGTAAAATAAGCTTAAAGAAAAATAGGATGCTGCTTTCTGCCATCTTTTTCCTTTCGCACAGCACAAAAATGAACCGAAACTCTGCATACTAGGCTACTTGTTTTTCTTACACTGTGCAAAAGTCTTAGGCCACTAGTATTTTCACCAACAAAAAAATGGTTTTAAGCCATTTATTTCTATCTTTTTCTGTAGCGTGTCAGTAGGAAATATCAATTTACACTTACAATTGTAATAATCCAGTGAGATTTTTGTATGCACAAGGTGTCGGTGCTCCACACAGAGATCTGATCTCATCATCATCCAGTTCCAGTCTGGAATTACATGAAGAAAAAGAAAAAAAAACTGAGGCAGACTAAATCCAGAGGAACTGTGGCAATGTCTCCAAGATGCTTGAAGAAACCTACCTACAAAGCTACAGTACTGTGAAAAGTTTTAGACAATAAGTTTTACGCTGTAAAGTGAGGATGCTTTCAAAAATAATTTAATAAATAGATTGTATTCATCAATTAACTTCTATTAACTAAATCAAATCAACATTTGGTGCAACCACCCTTTTTTTTTTTAAACAGCTTTTGTCCTAGGTACACTTGCTTGTTTTTCAGGTAGCTTTGCAGGCAGGTTTCTTGAAGTGTCTGTGACATTGCCACAGTTCTTCTGTATTTAGTCTGTCTGAGTTTTTTCTGTTTCTTCATGCCATTCCAGACAGACTGGATGATGGTGAGATCAGATCTCTTTGTGGAGCACTGGCTGTTGACAGACTCCTTATGCATACAAAAATCTCACTGGATTATTACAATTAATGGCAAAAGGAATGGTTGGAAATGTAAACTGATATTCCCTACTGACAAACTACAGCAAAAGATAATAACTGGCTTAAAACCATTTTCTGTTGGTTAAAATACTAATGGCCTAAGACGTTGCAGGACGTTTTGATACCATTCTTTATTCATGGCAGTGTTTTTGGGCAGAATTATGAGAGAGCCCACTCCCTTGGTTGAAAAGCAACCCCACACATGGATGGTCTCATGATGCTTCACTGTTGGCACAACACAGGACTCATGGTAGCGTTCACCTTTTTTTCTCCGAACAATCGATTTTCCAGATGTCCCAAACAGTCGGAAGGGAGCTTCATCAGAGAAAATAACTTTGCACCAGTCTTCTGCTGTCCAATCCTTGTACTTCCTGCAGAGTTTCAGTCTGTCCTTGACGTTTTTCTTGGAGAGAAGTGGCTTCTTTGCTGTTCTTGTTGACACCAGGCCGTTGTCCAAAAGTCTTTGCCTCACTGTGCATGCAGATGCTCTCACACCAACCTGCTGCCATTCCTGAGCAAGCTCTGCACTGCTGGTGACACGATTCCGTAGCTGACTCCTCAGAAGGAGACAGTTCTGGCGCTTTCTGGACACTCTGGGACGTCCTGAAGACTTCTTCACTGCAGTCGAACCTCTCTCCTTTAAGTTCTTGATGATCCGGTAAATGGTTCTTTCAGATGCAATATAGTTTGTAGCAATTTCCTTGCATGTGAGGCCATTTTGATGCAAAGCGATGATGGCTGCACGTGCTTCTTTGGAGGTAATCATTGCTAATAAAAACACAATGATTAGAAGCGCTTCTTCCCTCCTTTTATAGCAATCAGTCTGCTCTTACAATCTAATTAGTATGATAGTGATTTCACCTGACTAGTACTCATTCACATATGCTGCTGATATGATTAGTTAATTAATGTTAGCTGGTCAATTTGTGTCAGGATAAAAAAAAACAGTGAAATTTGTTTTTTTGTGAAAAGTTAATTTTTTGGCCAAAGAAGCTTTTAGCAATTATTTAAAATGCATCTGATCACTCTACTCAATAATCTAGAAACAATGTGAATGAACACCACAACAGCTTAAGCAGCAAACTTTGCAAAACACAAAATTTATGTCACTGCCAAAACTTTTGGCCATGACTGTGTATGTATATGTATACATATATATAAATTTATTTTTTATTTTTTATTTATATATATTATGTATATGCACAGTTCTACGGAAACATGCAGATTTGTAAGGGAACTAAATAAGAATGCATTTTGCCCATTTATATCACAGTTTATTTGCACATTGTTTTAAACTTCGAATCACTAAAGGAATTATGCAAATCAGCTTTCATGCATAATGCCAAAAAAAAACAAAAAAAAAACATATGTGATGCATGCTGTTTGCAAACTGCAAATTTGCTTTTTGCAAGCCAATTCTGAGTGCTTGGTTTTGGAGAATGCTGAAAGTGCTGGGAGAAAAAAAAGTGCAGCAACTATACTCTGTGTGTGGATATATGCCTGGTTATAATACCCTTCTCCATTTTATCATTATTTAATGAATTACTGATTGTCAGAACATGTACTGTGTTGGGGAAAATAAATGCTACCAACTAAACCATTACCAAACACTAGCTAGCAATCATAAACTAGCACGGAAAGCTTAGAGTAAAAGATAAGTTGAGAACAGAGTTCACAAACATATTATTTAAATATTGGTCTTGGAACAACATCAGATTTTAGGGACATTACATTAAGGGTTAGGTAATGGTTGGGGTTTGTGTAAGAATTTTTTACAGGACCAACAAAAACATGTTGACTCAGGAATGCCTTACTCTTCAAAAATCACAATGAGATTGGTTTCCCTATGAAGTAATAGCTGGAAAGAGTGACAATGACTTCATTTAAACACACATAACGGAGCTCTACAACAGTACAGATGTAAAGTGTCTGGTTAAATTGGATTGCGGGTGGTTAGTGAATAACATTTTGAGCTGAAATACAGCTTGCAAAATTGGCGCAGCTATTTAGTGAATTCCCCCCTCAGAGAGGAGTTTGCCTTAAGTACTTAAAAGTTTGATAAAGCGCTCTCTGAGAGCCAAAGGGAATGCGCAATCTTACTTTTGGTTCCTGCTCTGTGTAATCTCACTGCCTGAACAGCAAACCCAAATGCTTTCTTCATTTTTGTCAACAATCAAAAAGCCCTAGTGACCCTCTCCAGTCCGCTGTCTCATTCCTTTCCTCATCTCAGCTGCTTTCAGGCCAAATCATCTCAAAAGGGCCCGAGACAAGAAAGGAAGTGGAAAGGTGCTGTACTCATCGACTCTCACTCTCACATGAGAACGGATCAGTGTCTGGATCTTAGTGGCCCCTGAAGACAACAGGCTTTGATGTGCACTACCTTCCTTTATGTCCAGACCCATCTCACTTCACAGAAAGAGAAAGCCCAAAAAGATTAAATGAAGCACAAAAGAAAGGGAGGAAGGGGGAAAAAATTAGGTTTTTTTATCATTCTTCCATACCTTCATCGCAACCAGACGTGATGCCAGAACATGAGAGGTTTGATCATCGCCCTAACGCTTGCTCTCCAAGAGACCCCCTCCATTCAAATCATTCCCTGTGCTAGGGAAATAATTTTTCACTGGAGGAAAATTTGTTTTCTCATCACAGAACTTGGCACCAGGCACTTTTAGCAAACGTAATTTTGGAGGAAGGAGAGTGAAGAGCCAATATGGATTTCCATAGTGTCTGCAGAATATGGACTGGTAATTCAAACTTTTACACAGTATGAGGTGCTTAAAATCTAGAGAAATCAGTGTTATTCATTTAGTTGGGAGGTTATCGCTCCTTGTGTGATATAAGCTCCCGCTTGCAGCTCGAATCTGTCCTCAGAAATTAAATTATGAGTAAAATTTTTAATTAAAGGAACATCATCATTTACTCTCATGTCATTCCCTTCCTCATGTTATTTTCCTTCTTCTGTGAAACACAAAATAAAGTGTCAGGAAGAGTTGCTCTTTTCCAAGCTGTGCGATTTTGATTTTTTGTGTTGATTTTTACTGCAAAGCACCAAACAGGCTAAATGCACGTCAAAACAGTTGTCTATATGACTTGTGCACTGTATTTCAAGTCTTCTGAAGCCATACAATATATTTATCTAAAGAATGGAAGAAAGTGGAAGCAATTTTAAACTGATTCTCCTTTTATGTTTTACAAAAAAATAAGGGGCAAAAAGCATATATCTCCATTGATAGCAATTCAAAATAGCAATGCATTCTCAAAATCTTTTTTACATATATTTTAATCTTTTAAATGCACAGCTGACAGAAAAAAAGTGCACTAATGGTCATGACAATCAAGATTCACATTTATTTTCTAGAGACTGTGCTATGACAAGTACATTTCTGCATGGTTTAAACTGCAAGAACTATATTCTGATCCTTCATGTTTGTTACCTTATGTAAGAGATCTGAATGAATCAAAGACAATCAAGTGGTCTTCCAAAGGGTCATCTAATAATGATAAAATATTTCTTTACATACAGTACACACACAGTTCTTATCCATGCCCTTAAAGTGAGCAGACAACGTCTACCCGAGTAGAACATTTACTATTAGAAATTATCTAGGATACCTAAAGTTTTTGTTGCTATTGTTGTGATACAGTGCAGTACAGCAAGCCACCAAAACAAGTGTTTTGAAAAAGTATAATAACATCAAATAAGAGACATATGATACTGCAAGTAGCACAAATATGCAACGAAAAAAATGGTGATTGGCTCAAAAACCTTTGTGGCCAAAAATAGAGTGCTCATAAGCACAGATGGCTGCAAGCAGGTCGCTTAATAACAGGGAGGCCTGCAACAGCTGAGCAACTGCCATTGCGATGAAAGGGAATTTTAACAGATCACTTTCTTCAGGTACTATAGACCTCCTTTGTTATTTCAAAGGCATCAGGCATCATAATAAGTTCGCAGCTAATGTGCTTCTAAGAGCTCCTGCGAGATGAATTCTGCAAAAATAACAGGTCAGCCAAATAACAAGTTACACATTTCAGGGACCAACATGAAAACGCACAATATTAAACCATAAAAATTGCTAAATGAAATGTAACGCCAGGTTCTTTACAATCACGCCATCAGTCAGGAGCTAATTAAACAGAGCCGGGGGATCTCTAAAGAGACCTCAAACCAGCAATGGTTTAGTTCCTTCTCATCTGCACACCTTAAGATGTTATTAAATTATGCTTGCAAATGATGTCTGGCTGAATTCCCAGTCTCTTACGGAAGTGGAAGTGTCATTTTAATCAGCGCTAAGGCCACGGTGGTGGACATTTTCGAGTTAGGAAAGCTTTTAGGCACCATCGGCACTAATCAGTAAACGCTGTCAAATCTTATTTCATTAAGCTACAATCTCAAGTCTAAATATTCAGTATTATATGCATGTGTTGTTATAATCACCAATTACCTCTTGAAGCGTTTATTTCAATCCTCTCAGTTGCAAGTCAAAGATAATACTTCAAGAGTGTTTTTTTGAGTTATTAAAAGAGACCTCACAGGAATATTTCTGTACTCCACACCATTTAATTAGCATGTAATATTATATATATATATATATATATATATATATATATATATACAGGGGGTACAGAGAACAATATAACAAAGAGTGAAAAATTTAAGGGGGTCTGAATACTTTCCGTACCCACTATATATATATATATTCATTTCAATAACTGAACTGATAAGCATACTGTCACAGTCAACTTTGAGAAAGCTAGCTACTTCAGGGTAGGTCGGCTTCTTAAATTCTTCGTAGGTAGCATAAACAAAGACCCAAGGCTGATTGAAACAACATCTATATCTCAAAATATATCTCAGAGGCAAACGTGGTACACCATGCAAGAGATATATGCAGTAAACTACACTTCAGAAAGAGAAAGCATGGGAAAAAGGCAGAGAGAATCGACAATGATGCTCCCCGTAGATCCAACACATTCTCGTTACTCTAATTTGGCTTTCACCTCGAGTTTTTGGTAACACTTCTCAGTTTTCAAACACAAACATTCTTCGAATAACGAGAGATTTTGGCAGCAAAATTGAAGTCGTCACCTCGCCGACAGCATGGATGGATTCAAAACAAAAACTCTCTCAGCTTTCATTCTTTCAATTATCACCCGTTCGTATGATTCTCATGGTTTCTTTTCCACAACATATAATGCTGACAACCTGGGAAGAATAGAGGTTGCTTGTGAATGTCTTGAAAAACATCTGGGGACATCTTTTGGATGCATCCCACTGGGCCACAGGATGCGTGCAAAATAGTTCATACTCATACAGACAATGCATTTTCAGCGTTCGCAAAGCATCATGGGAAATCATGACAATGCTTGGCTCAGCCGCTTCAGTTTGGTTCCTTACTAAAAATAATAAAACAAAAGGGAAAAATTAGCAACATGAAAATGCATATACAGCATTGCAAAAAAATATATAAAAATGTAAGACTTCCTAAACCGATTGATGTCTACAGAAAGTCTGAATGTGATTTTTTTTTTTTTGCAGTTAGAACCTCAGAAATTGTCTGCCCAAGTGTATAAACTATGATGAAACTATGCGAGTAAGAGAATCATAAGTTAGTAAAATTCCTCAGGTATGGTTCTCGACCCTCAGGGATCACTGAATGCAATTCCAAGGGAGGACAGAGATAGAGCATATTGTTCATTCACTTCATGTAGGGCACACTCTCGTTACAACTCACCATCATAACAAAACCCAAAATAATTCTTAAACTTTCATCCACAGCTGACCCTGAAGAGAACAGGCTTGAAACTAACCATTTCATGGTCCAAAATTTAGGTGGTTGAGTTACAAGGGTTAAATTTTCAGGGCAAATCAGCTATATTTTTGAAAAAAGGTCACAAAACACTTTCGAACAGGAATGAAAACAAATTAGATCTGCAAAACATCAAATGAATTATTATTACTGCAAGTCTGAGGACAGTTATACGATCACCCGACAAGGTTGTTTATATAAAACGCATCTGATTAAATGTTCCTCTCCTCACTTTCCTTCCTTTTTTTTCTTTTTTTCAGGCTGCCTGTTTAAACCACCCACTAATCTGCTTTATTAAACGTCTTCTAAGCATCTATATCTCAGATTAATTAACATGAAGCATAGAAACTAATTACATTTATCATTTAGAAAGCCCACAAAAAAAAAATTCTGAGTCAACCTGATTAAAACTGAATTCAAATCTGATAGTTTACACTTTAAATCAAGGGTCATCCTGCAAGCCGGTGATCTTAGTATATTTTAACAACTTGAATCTTTGTATTTCCCTGGCCACGGTCAATACAATTATGATAAGTAAGCTACGAGCTAGGTAGCAAGGGATCAATGGCAAAGGTTTTGACTTTCAAATTATACGACACCAGACGATACTTCTTTATAAATTAAAACAAATTTTATTGGCTATTCTAGATTACATTAAAACTAAGCTAAAACACACATACATACACACACATACATACAGATTAGAATGAGATGCGTTAACGGAGTTGCATGAAGTTTTCAAAGTTCTACTCGTTTCCACGAGTGGTTTTAAATTCTGCCTGAGAGAATTCACAAAGCAGATATTTTCTTATCCTTACTGCTTAACTCAATTCACCAGTTCGGCACCGATTTCAGCAGCTGTAAGATTTGTTTGTACTTGCGTTCTGCTTCGGTTGACAGCTGAAAAGCTGAGTTGTTTCGTTGCTGACACAGACTTCCTGGATGGCTGCTGAGGGAACCCCGGAGCTTTCGGATTGGTCACTGAGATGACGTTTGGATGACGTCGTTTCGGCAAAGCCCTCGTTGCATTGGTTGTTTGCCTGATGACGGAAGAGGCTTCAACAGTCCTTTGAAAAGTCTCTGTTTTAGCAAGGCTTTGTGTTCTGCAGAGTTATGAAGTTTCAAACGGAGTATTTGAGTTCTGGATCCCCGTGATGTTACGGCAGGGGG
>NW_015542885.1:726037-771644 GCF_001515605.1 Sinocyclocheilus anshuiensis
AGATAAGATTTTGTTCGTTTACTTGCGTTCTGCTTGGTTGACAGCTGAAAAGCTGAGATGATGTCGTTGCTGACACGGGCTTCCTGGATGGCTGCTGAGGGAATCCCGGAGCTTTCGGATTGGTCGCTGAGATGACGTTTGGGTGACGTCCTTTTGGGCGATCCCTCGTTGGATTGGTTGCTTTCTTGATGACACAGAAGTTTGAGATGATTTTCTAAAAGTCTGAGTTAGCAAGGCTTCAAGTTCTTTGAAGATCACGACGTTTCAACTGAAGTGTTTGAGTTCTGGAGTCTCGCGATGCGGTGTTACGGCAGGGAAGCGCTTGTAGCGCAGTTACCAAAATAAAAGCCAGAGGTCTTGAGCGAGAAAAGCAAGCGAGCCCGAGAGAGCTTTGTATTCCTTTTAAGCAGGCTCGATGTTGGTCCATCCCATACGCGATTGTCCAATCGGACGCTGTTGCAGGCTTAGCCACGCCCTGTGTGGTTCCCTTCTCGTTCATAAATTAAAATGCTGTTCAATTCATCAGGTGGGGAAATGTCTTTGCAGGTTTTGTTAATAACTTCTATAAAGTGTCGTACAACACACACCGTTCAAAATAACAGCTTTTCACTCATTTCAATGTTCTGCATTTGTCGTGCCCATTCGTTCCTGAGTAGATGAGACAAGGCTGACAGGAAATCGCCCCGAATATTGGAGTCATGTGCTGGGATGATTCCATGGTATATGGAAGTATGTCTGTTATGGATAGAAATCCTACACCAGCACATAATCAACACTCTCTTCATCCACTTACAAGATCAAAATACTTTCTTCTACAGTTTCTAACACAGAAGAGAGGCATTATTTATAATAATTTAATAGCAAAATCCACTAGCGTATACGATTGTTTTTAGACAGAATGGTCCAAACACAAACATAAAACATGCAAAGTGTTCCACCGAAAAAGCCATTTTCCTTGTTCAGTTTGCAGCAGGTTCCCCTTCTATAAAAGAAACACAATACAATTGCAAAGTATCTGAACTGCAGGCGCTGCCATTCTCTTTCACTACATCCTCCTATTCTCACTCTCATGTGTGGATTTTGCAATCCATCCATAGTTTCCCTGGACCGCTTCCTAGCTTGGGTTTTGTTAGCTAATCTGGTGCGAGGAAGGCAAAGTTTAGCGGAACAATACGGCATTGTACATCATCTGAGAGAAGAGATTAATGGGAAAGAGGCTGGTGAAGCCGCAACTGAGATAAAGAATTAGCTAATTAAGCTGCCGTTTCTTTTTTGCCTTCCTCTACTGACTCCGGCTCATCCTTCACGGTAATTTGATTGAGAATGCTCCATGCATACTACAAGACCTACGCTATCTGCTCTACAGGGGAAAGTCTTGTTCCCAGAAATAACAATTCATCTTCAGGATCCCTGCCTCAGCATATATCATCGACTTGAGGCTCATCATCGTTATTTTACATCAAAGCAAGCTGATACATGGGAGACAGTAAGCGAGGCAGGAGAAAAAGACGAAGGAGAACGAGGCGAAGCATTAAAAATCCCGGGTCGTGTTCCCACACCCCAATTAATGCGGTGCCAGAAGGTCGCCTGCATTCCTTTCTCTAAACAGACAAAAACAGGATTGATGACAAAGCCTCCCGCGCATAACTCACAGTCTGACGTGGAAGAGGTGAGTCGGACAGAGAAAGAAAGACAGAAAGAATGGGAGCGAGGAGAATTACAAAGAATAACGGATTGCGACGGAGGGCCCGTTTTTCTCTGCGTCTCCCTGGCAGCAATCTTACATTTGTATCCATTGGCTCCCAGTGAAAAGGCAGTGAAATATCACCTGTCACCCAATCAGAGCGCAGCACTCATTTCCCAGTGATGCTTTAACAACAGCTGCAGTCCACCATTAATATGTCATTGATAAATCAAAGTAACGTGCACAGGACTTTCCAAAAAAAAAAAGTGGATGTAGAAAATAAATGTGGATTACGTATAAAATGAATGTATAGTTTTTCTCATTATTCTGAAAGAAAGAAATCAAACGTGACAGTTTATATGACATTTATAATGTTACAAAAGATTTCTATTTCTTTTGAACTTTGTGTCTTCGAACAACTTAATGTGGTTAGGAAAATAAGCCATCAGAGTGTTATCCTGGATGCCTAAAATGTTTTTTCCATACATTTGGTGACATACATGTGAAATATTCCTTACATTAAGCCATGAAAAACAAAAATCACAATGCATCTTGTTTTTTGTTCTAGGTTCAGTTTCACTAGGAGATCATCATATATGATGCTTTGAAAGACGCAAAGATTTGTAGAGTGTCAAAAATACAAGAGGAAAAAACAGCTAAATAATGCCATGATCCTAAGGACAAAATAATTTTGTCACTACAATAATTATAAAATATATATATTTTACATGATTTTATATATTTGCATTTGAAATGTCATCAAAAAATATAACTGCATGGTCAGTAAGAAATATTTTGACACCAGAGCAGGAAAACAAAAGGACAGAGAGAAGTCTGTCCTTTCACCGGAAGAATTAATTAAAATTTACAAAGGCAATAATCAATCAATCAGTCAATCATTCACAAGATCAATAATATGCATTTAGAAAAAAATTATACTTTAAAGTTTGGTATTACAGAAACAAAAACACACTTATCTAACATGCTGCAAAGATAATCAATCATCACCGGTAGTCAATGGTGATGCTGTAAAAAAAAAAAAAAAGCATGTCAGATAAAAGATTCCCCAAGGTATGAACAACAAATCTTGATCAACTCTGCACATTTTAGAGTGGCCTTTTATTGTGGCCAGCCTAAGGCACACCTGTGCAATAATCATGCTGTCTAATCAGCATCTTGATATGCCACACCAGTGAGGTGGATGGATTATCTCGGCAAAGGAGAAGTGCTCACTAACACAGATTTAGACAGATTTGTGAACAATATTTGAGAGAAATAGGCCTTTTGTGTACATAGAAAAAGTCTTAGATCTTTGAGTTCAGCTCATGAAAAATGGGGGCAAAAACAAAAGTGTTGCATTTATAATTTTGTTCAGTGTAAAAGCCAGTAAAGTGCTTTTTTCCAAGGCTGCCAGAAAGGAGATTAATTGTAGCCATTGTCATTAGGCCTGTCGCAATAATCAATATATCGACTTATCGTGCAATATATGTACATGACCTCAATAATTTTTGGTGACACAATATATCGCCCATTATATTTACTTAAAAATTAATGTCACCATGTTTTGTACATTCCACTTGTGCCTGTGCCTTTTGCAGCTTCTCGTACATAACGTGGTGTAGGTCAAATTTTAAAAATGCTTCTACAAAAAAAAGTTTAATCTGCAGATATGGCCTTGTTTAGGGATCTTTGTGCATACGGATATCCGACTGCTAAGTAGTGATTGTGTTTTTCAGCAATAGTGTGCACCCTCAATTTACAGAGAAAAGAAGGTCCGGGAAAAATCTGTAGATGGAAAAATCTCCATACAAGTTCTTTGTGCATTTTTCTTTTTTTCTACTTGTTACTTTGTACTTTTTGTTAGAAAATGTTTATTTACTTATTCAGGTTTTTTAAGGTATCTAATATTTTGATACTTAATTTCCATGATCTAAATATTCTTAAATTAAAAGTTTGTTGTAATTTGGAAGCGTGTTGGCCTTCTTGCATTATTATGCTGTTACATTATGATTATATATTCAGTGGCATAAAATGGTCATTTAAATTGACAATAATATCGCTTATCGCAATTATTTCTGGGGCAATATATCGCACAACAAAAAGTTGTTATCATGACAGGCCTAATTGTCATTTAATGAGCTGTAGAGAGTTACCTGTTACAATGCTTCCACACATTCCTCTTTGCGTAAAAAAAAATCACTTTATTTAATTACTTTGCATCTGTCAAGCCACCACTCTCCACACATCCTTCCACTTCATCTGAACAACTTGCTCTTGAAAACCAGTGAGTCGAAATCTGTCTTACATAACACGCAAGTCATAAAGCTGTGCTGTCATTCATTGCTCCGTGAGAGGTGATTGACGCTCTAAGGTGTTGACTTTTTTTCGAAAGCCTAAGCGCACAATGTACGAGTCATTTTTCAAGGCCGGACGATTTATTGAACACTCGGCCATGGAAAGGGTGACAAGATCCACTTACACAAGGGCTAAGTGTCACCACAACAATGGAGATAGAGGCAGGAAGCACACTTGGAAATAACAGGAAGGTCAGGCGGATCTGTCTCCATAACAGTGCGGAAAGCATTGACTAAATCTCTTTTATATGAGCACTATGCTGCAATACACATAAAATCTCACACTCAACCACCCTCACTTAAACACAGAGGAATAGAGAACCAGTACTACTGAAGAACCAAGCCATTGTTACCATCCACTCCTGTAAATTCCAAAATAAACCTGGATGTTCTGGAGTTAGCTTGTGTGTTTCATAAGAATAGATTAGATATGGAAAAAGTAGGCTGCAAAGTTAATCAAAATGATCACAATCGTGATTAAACTGCATAAAAGCTGCCATGTAATTAAAAATATCTCAATGGCCACATCTGTATTCTGCATGTGCTGCATGCTTCAAAATGAACCATTGGTAGTACTCATTATACCATTTATAAATCAATTTTATGAAAAATAATTAATATTCCAATTGACTGTGTTCCAAAAATAATTTATAAATAGCATAAAAGTACAATTATTATTATATAACTCAATTACATCTAAACTGGACAAAGATCTTGTGTGCAGGGACGCGGGAAGTAGGGGTGCTGAGGAGGCTGCAGCACCCCCTGTTTTCACATGGTTGCAAATGCAACGCCAAGTTTGTTCATTTAAGCACACCCAACCGAAAACATCTTCCCGCGCCCCTGCTTGTGTGAAAAAAAAAATCATTCAGTCATAGAAAAAAGTATTCAGTAATTAGAAAGGGAAAAATGTACAGTCATGATCACCAAATAAACCCCAAAGCAAGGGCTTATTGCAACTTAAATAAATAGATAAATGGACAAAAAAAAAATTGATCCAGTTAAAATTATTTGATTGCGAGAAGAAAAAGGATGTGAGACACATGAAACAAACACAGTGCAAGACACTGGCTATCAGGGACAACAGCCATATACACCTGAATGCCATGACTGACCAATCAGGATTGAGTATTCCATAGCGCTGTGTAATAAGTTAGGCAAGTCGTATACCTGCATAAGGGACAGGGGCGTCTTTGTCCAGTGCGACCAGAGGAGGGTCGAGCATTACAGTGTCCATGTTCTCGGTGATGACACCATGGTAGGACGTCTCGATCCATGGTTTGTGCTTATTCACTACAATGGAGAGAGAAAAGAAACAGAAAAAAATATCATTTAAATTCTGAACTAAACGTCTTTCCAAGTTTCAACAAACATCTCCTAAATAAGAATAAAAAACACAAGAGTCAGAGTCTTTTCTCTCTGTTTTCATGCAAAGAATAATGGCAATCGATACGAGTCCAATAAGCATGGGCTGTTTGTCCCAATTCCTCAAATGGCAGCATCCCTGTCTTCTACAACACGTATCCAGGGAAACACCCTCATTTATCTGGTCCTGGCATACTCTGTTGTTCCTGCATTTTTTTCCGTGGCTGCTGTATAGCAAGAGATACCAAAACAAGATGCTAATCAATGGATGACACAAACGCAATCTCCAACCTAATGAAAGGAAAACATCCGTGCAAGAGTCTTTGTGCATTAAACAGCTTGTACCTAAGCAGTGTTTACACTTCTCAGAAACATCTACACTCTATTGGCTCAATAAACTCTCTGTACACAACTAATGCCATGTTCAGTAAGTAACACAACTGTAGGGATTTTTAAGGTTAATTCAAAATTCAGATTTTCAGGGGGGGGGAGGGTTGGATTTATTATTATTTGGTATATGAAAAAAAAATCCACTATATTATTGCATAACTTCCTAGGCATATGGTGGAAATGTTGGAAAAACAAAACATTAATGTGGGTCATGAAAAGCAATGCGTTAACAGCAATGGCCCTCTTGTAATCAGAAATCCTCCCTCATCATGAGTTAATAGAGTTTTAGATTAGTACTGGCTATTCAGTAACCCCTCACGTGGGTCAGTTCGAGATCCACCAAAGCAATTAACGAAAGAGTAAATTAAACCATTTCACACTTGTGGAGGACAATCTACACAGTCAAGTCTCAAAGAAAAGTCCTCCTGAAAAGCTCAGAGTGTCCTAATAACGCATAAGGCAGGGAACAAATCGTCTGATTCAGATGGCCAGATGATTAAACCAGCTGCCAATGTCATTTTCAAAGACTACAATCTTGCTTTCAATGAGTTTGTGCCATTTATCTCTCTTTTCCTTGCTCTCTATTTAACGCAGACACACTTACGTGGACAAAACTACATGTTTTTTTTCACTCATGCACAAATGCATTTCAAAAGAAACACACTTTTAAAAAAAAAAATCATGACTACTTGCAAACATCTCAGCTTGTTTTCTCACTTGAAAGTAGCTATTTGAACAGACGCAGATGAATAGTCGGGTTGTATCTATCTAGCTGTGTTACTCATACAAAGACACCTGCCTCAAGCTCCAGAGAGGCAAACAAATGTGTGTTGCAGATGTATGAAATAAGAGGTCTGATTCAATGCAGTCTGATATTCCCATTCTGTAGAAAATGAATAAAAATTAAAATCGTAAAAAGGCTTTCATTTAGGCTACGCAGCTTGCATGACACCTCAATACACTAATAAAAGCTTGATTCATTAGGTCAATATTTATTTGAGTGTTTCATTTGTGAAATGTCACAGGCTGGGAAAAACATGTGGCTGTCATCATGTACACAAGATACAGTAAATAACTGTAATTTGGATCAGGTACTTTCTATTATAATAATAATAGAATTTTCAGGCTCTAGTCACTGCAAATTCACATCGAACTCTCTCGTTCTCACATCCTCTCTCTCTAATAAGGTTAGTGGTGTCACTAAGAGCAATATCCCTACTCTGTAATCCCTGAGCTATTACCCATGAGATGTCTGCAGCCATTATACAGCATTAGAGCTCCGTGATGGAAGCTAATTCAATGTGGACTTTTCTCTTCCATCCGCTCCCCTGCACTAGAGAGCTCTGCCTCATACACAGCCAACAAAACACAAGACATAATGGCAGATGCATAACTGTACACACACACCAAAATTTAATTCACATTTACCATTAAGGAATACAACCACTGACAATTATGTTATTAAAAAAAAAAGAAGATGGACACTCTTACACTGTTAGCGAAACATTGACTTTAAAAAAAGCTTTAAAATACCATAAAACTCTTTAAAATACTACTACTAATAATAAAAATTACTATTATTAGTAGTTCTAAAATTTAACTTTACTCACAAAGTGCTTCACATAAATTAAAAACAAACAATTAATAAAATATCATGAATAAAGGAAACCAAAACTAATTAAAAATTAAAAAGTCAAATATAAAAAATATATAATATATTAAAAAAATAATATATAAAAATAAATATAAAATAATATGTAATATATATAACAACAAAAAAATGTTTTATTTGATATATTTACTTTTTAGAAGAAGAAAAAAATATTTTAGCATCTTCCTAGCATCACCCTGCATTCGGTTCACTCATCTGCCTGTGAGCACTATCCAAATAACCTGAATTGAATTAAAGCAGGTGAGCCCAGAGTGAGGGAGGTAGAAAATTCAGGTCGGGTCTTACAAGAGGACAAGAAAGGGGCTATTATAGAATCAATTATTTATTCAGCTTGATATATAATTATTCCAGCATTTCAAGCACCTGATAAAATGTTGCCAGGGGAGGAAGTGAACGTTTGCAAATCTACTTTGACCCTTTTTCAACCTGCTATAATGAAAATCCCAGTCAGCATTCCAACGGTAATTAAACTTGGGGACAGCCTGCAGAATAGATGGTGAATTTTACTGCTCTCCCAGTGTCACGCAACAAGCTATTCATTTCTGACCGGTGGACACCGTAACATTACATTCGGCTCATAACATTGGAATTAAACAATAATCGAAACATAGGTGTGGGACCCAGAGGGAAAAAAAAGTGCTAAAGCCAGAGACCAGCAGAGAATGACTAAAGAGAGAGAGAGGAGACCAGCAATATTCACGAATACATACTGCAGAGTGCATTACAATGCCGATTTAGCACGTAGTGTTTTTGTATACATGGTGTAAACAACAAAAACTGCAGTTAGGACCAGTTAATGGACCTTAGCAGAAAAACAAGTGTTCTTAAGGCTCATTCACCCTCTTCAATAAGAGCATCCTGTTCATAACAAGCTACACTAGAGGATAAAGAAGCCATTAGCCAAATAGCTGGTAAACACAATCTGTGATGGCCGTTATCTTGAGACAAAGTCCAAGGACTTCAACTTAATCAAAGTCAAAGATCAACTCCAGGCCGGCTAGCATCATCTGCTAGAGCCAAAGAGGGTATTAGTAGAAAATTGTTAATTAACATCCCTTGCACTGTGCAAATGACCAGTACATTGGCTCTGATTTGGAAAAAAAGTACAGAAATGACTATCAGGAAGGCAGTAATTAGCCACAATGACCTAGTATAATCCAATACTAACAGGAAGGAGTTTTCTGGTAGGGGCCGAAGGGTAATTTTCAGATACATTAAGCTCAACCAAGCCGCATCCCACACGTCCACAGAGACGCACTTCTTATGCTTGCATCACTCGTCTTTAATGCTAATTAATGAGGTCATAATCTCAAGCTTTTTCTATGGCAAGCAGTCAGATTTGCAGGTCTTCAGAGATTTCTCATATAGGGGGCCCAGTTGACTAAATTAGCATTTTATCATGCTATTTTATAGCACAGCCATTAAAAAAATGTTTGCATATTGAGGACTGCTCGAGTTAATTAATGAATGAACAGATCGTTAGGACTGTGTGGCGTCATTCTTGGACATCTGGAAAGCATCGTAAAAGGGTGTTGGGTATTGAGTCGGTGCAGAGGGAGCAGAATGTTGGATTTTACGGTGACCTCTATAAAGGGGGTGAAAGAGTCGAATGGGTTTTAATGTTTTGAATGTTCGGTGGTGGTTTCAGTTGCTCTGGCTAACCTACACAGTCTCCATTAACCCTTAAATGCATACCTCGGGTCTTTAGCGACCCGGGACATCATTCTCTACCCTCTCCCTCCTTCATTTTTTAAAGTTAGACATCAACTTTCTTAGTATTCCTCAATCTATTCATTATAAACAATACAACAAGAAAAAAATAGTACAATATAAAAGAATGCCTGTTTTCTGATTAATTTTTTGTAAAAAGTGTATAGGGTCAACTGCCTTTTGATGCTGGATGTGGTGAATAAGCTGCCAGTGATCAAAATATTGAATATGAAGTCATTTAAAATTATAGTTTTGAGTATATGGTTGAGATCATGAATGTGAGGCAGATGCTGAATGTACTGTGGAAGTGCGCTCTGACGATGACAGCGGTGGTAAAATCATCTGCTCAAATTGAACCCTTATAAGTTTCAAGAGGAAACGAAATATGCTTTATTTTATTTTTTCTGTAATTGTTCTTAAAATATCAAGATCATTTTTTGCTATTGCAGCAGTTGGAGGTACATCTGTGCTGGATATATAGGTCTGGGTCGCTAAAGACCCGAATATATATAATAATGATTAGTGATCGACCGATATTGATAGTTTATAACCGATACCGATACCAATTATTTGCATGTTTATGTGCCCGATAACCGATATGCAGTACCGATATTTATTTACTGTTATAAAGTAAATAAATGACTGAGTGCAGTAAGTCCATACTTCACTTTGGTTTTTCCTCCTTTGAGTCATCTTAAAAAAAGTGTTGAAAATTAGCAGTCTTTCATGTTAAATTTAATCTTCACATTACAACAATAAAAAAACATTTTATTTAAAGCATCAGCAGCAACACTAATATTAACAATAAGCAAAATAAATGTAGAAGGTCTAATGTTTTCATTGTAGGCATTAAACTGCCAGAATTTTAAAAGACATATACACAGGATATCTCCGTTTGCATTGAACTTTCAGCTTCGTAACTTTGCAGATATTGTTTATGCTCAAACAGCAACATTACACACTAACCACTGAATGAACCACCCCTTTAAGCCCTGTTCACACTGAAAGATGCATGTTCTCGTCTCTGACAGTTGGGATGCTATTATAGGTGTTCTCATTCATGGTTCATTCTTTTTTTTCTTTTTTTTTATCTAAAAATCTTAACAAACCCAAACTTTTAAACAATAGTGACCAACAAAAGAAACTTCATATCAATAGGAAGTGATACAGATCATGTGACAGCCGAAATTCAAGTAAAAGACTTCTCTGAAGTAACTCAGGAACAAGCTGAAAAAATTAAGCAATGAACGAACTCGTGAACTTTCGATTCAATCTCTTTAAAGGGGTCATATGATGGGATTTCAAGTTTTCCTTTCTCTTTGGAGTGGTACAAGCTGTTTGTGAATAGATAAGATCCCTAAAGTTGCAAAGACTAAAGTCTCAAACCTACAGAGATATTCTTTATAAAAGTTAAGACTGGTCCCCGCCCTCCTAAAACGCCTAATTTAAACACGCCCCCACGTCTACGTCACGATGTGGGAAGATTTGCATAACACCGCCCAAATGTTCACGCAAAGAAAGAAGGCCAGACATGGTTTTATGTTTACGCGGCTTGATGCAATGCAACGCTTAAAAAGACAGTATAACGCCGCGGTCACACTACACTTTGAGCATGCGAAATTCGTTCGGACGCTGCAACGATCGCGGTATGACATCATGCTCTGCAGCGTCTTTTAAAAAACGTATATTCAACACATAAACAATAATAATACACCTAAAATGTAAAAACATACAATTCCTGCAGCGCTGCAGTTTTAGATTTATATTCTTTTAATTTAGATAGGAGGTCATGCTGTGACGTATCGATCTGCCGTTGGTCACACGGTGTCATGTGATGCGAATTCACAGGCCAGAGTTCACCAAGTTTGAACTTTGGAACGCAGCGAAATGTGAAAACTTTTCGCACGGGCTTGCATTTCCGGTCTGATGCAGCATTCGCACACATATGAATGGAAGTCAATGGAATGAACAGTGTAGTGTGACCTAAGTCATTATAATCCGTAATTATGTCCCCACTGGATGCAACAAATGCCTAATTTATAATGGGTTTTTATTGTTTTTGTCTCGTCGCTCCAGGACACGGCATCACAATATGGTAAGGGCGTAACATTTCCATCACACACTTGAGGTATTCGGCCAATCACAACGCACTGGATAACTCCTAGACCAATGAGCTTTGTAAAAATCGACACGTTTCAGAAAGGTGGGGCATAGAGGAGAAACAAAGTTCAAAAAGTGTTTTTTGAACCTTAAACCGCATAAACACATTTCATTACACCAAATACACAAAATAATGTTCTTTTTAGCAACATCATATGACCCCTTTAAAGAGGGTCTTGTTCTCACAGACAAACAATTTTTCACACGATTGTTTAAAACAAATCCCTCCACCTCCTTCTCATCCTGTATCACTTTGCATAACTTCAAAATCCCTTCGGGCCTTCATGGACGTTTTCATAACCCAAACTGGCAAAGAGCAAACGTTCACAAAGACAATCCACGCAGGTGACGAGTCTTAAATCTGTCATTGCTGTGGGAGGCGTACGGGCTGATTTACAGCTAAATTTCTCCATAATAGGCATTAATAATCCCTGACACAAACGACTTAAAAGACAGCAGAGGTTTATAAATGTCCTTGATACTACGCACATGCCGATATAAACGACTCGTTCCCTTGTACATTCTGCGAATCAACTTACTTAGGTCACCAGTCATGAATATAAATTTGTTTGATTAGACTCTCGGCAAACATTGAAGCGAATATCTTTTGTAATGGAGAAGTTCTCCGCGCTGGCATTTGCTACTGTCAGCCTGGCATCGATACTCCAGAGGACTCGGAAATGTCAATTGTCTGTAATTAGAAAGCTGGCATATTCATTCACGAGGCTTTGTTTCCTTGTCACGGAATTCGGGTCCTTATGGTCTTTTCATTAGCCATATTGTTTATCAGCCATATGTGTGTGTGTGTCTATAACGCTTGATACACAATCAACCCTTACGAAAATAACCATTTTGATTACAAACCTTGTGAAGTCACTTAAATTATGAATCATTGTTAGAAACACAGAGATCTGATTGAGGTGGAGAGATGAAGGATGTAACAACGTTTGTAGATCGGGAAGAAGGAGGCGGGAACCAGCGAACATTTAAACACTTTAATAAAATAAACAAACACAAAATGAAAGTAAAGCGGCAGCCCCTCGTGGATGACTGCCGCACACAAAACACAAAATGAAGTCTAGGCCTGGTCCTCTCTCGTCCAACACAGTCGTCACTCCTCCTTTTATCCTTCCGGAGCTCCTCCGTGAGACTCGAGACCGGTGAGTGGCGCAGGTGTCGCGCATTAGCATTTACTCCACTGGCCTCGCTCCGTTCCCGCGGCTCTCGGCCCCGCCCCTCCCGTCACAAAGGATTTTAGGGGGACTTGAGAGGGAGTCGAATGAAAGCAAGGAGTGAAGAGAACAATGATCTCCTTAGTGACACGGGTGCCAGAGGCTGAGCAAGAGAGAAGGCAAGGCTCAACTTTCCATCTTCTCCAGATTTGTGATGTCATGTTTAAAAAATTCCTGATGAAGGTCATGTGACCGAAGCGTAGTCGATAAATATTTTGATATTTTTTGCATAGTGTGCGGGATTTGTTTTTTGCTTTTTAGTTTTTTGACCTGGTTGGTCTTTGCCTCCAACGCACCTATCTATTGTCGTCAGGTGTGCGGAGTTTAATTGTTAATTCATCTTCTCCAGATTAAAATGAAAAGGGCCTGCTAGTTTCTTCTTCTGTCTGTGGGAGATCTGGACGCTCGAGTGGCTCTCAGCATCTCTGGGCGTTTTGAGATGACGAAACTGAAAATTGATGCTGGGGCTACAGTTCCGTGCCTCCCTCCCTGCACTTAACAGGACATCTGCTGTGCCCACATGCCCATCGCCTTTTATCTACCTTAGCGAGTGGTGATGTGCTAAATCTACATATTTTCAATGAGTAGTCGGTGGGTTGTCTGAATAACTAGTCTTAAAGGGTTATTTCACCCAAAAAGAAAATGCTGTCATTATTTACTTGTTTCAAACCTGTATGACCTTCCTTCTTCTTTTGAACACAAAATACATTTTGAAGAGTGTTTTTTGCTCTCACAATGAAAGTCAGTGTTGTCTTGGACACCACTGATTTTCATTGTATAAACCAAAACACACTCAGACTAGAAGAAAGAAACTCAAACAGTCTGAAACAACATGAGGAGAAGTAAATGATGACAGTGGTGAACTATCCATATTATGTCCCTTTTTACAACCTGTAATGAAAGTCTCAGGTGTACACAGAATAAGTATGTGAAGTTTCAGCTCAAAAAACACCACAGAACATTTATCATTCCATGCTGTAAATACCTCTTTTTGGGTGGAAGTGTCACCTTAAATGCAAATGTGCTGCTGCTCCCTGACCCCTTTCCAGAAGAAGGCTGTGCCTAGGTTACTATGGCAACAACAAACAAAACATTTTGATTATCATCTCTATCGTGATCACGTGACGTTGCAGCTCTTCGTCATCATGAAAAAATGTATACTTTGTATGCGTTTAAAAAGGCTGCTTCTGACATGAAGCATGTGCACAGAAAGCCAGCTCTTTTACATCAACATCAACTGTCAAATACACGCAAGGTTATGTCAAAAACACACAAAATTCACAGGTAAACAGCTGCATTAGTATGCTAGATCTGTGAAACGGCATCCCTCGGACATGGCGACAAAACACTACTGAAAAAAATCAACAAGTCATGACAACGTGTCTTTAAAATATTTTTACTCATCAAAATAAGTTAAGCAATTTTCAGCTTTTTTAAATAAGTTATACAAGATTCAATGCATGTTTTAAGCCAGTTTAATGTAATTTAAGTTGAAATGACTTATACAGCTATTGATTGTAAGTTGAGTTAAGTTGATTGTACTTAATTTACGTCAGCAACTTTTCTTTCCCCCTTGTTAATATATATATATATATATGTATGTATATTAGTGCTGTCAAACGATTAATCCAAAATAAACGTTTTTGTTTACATAATATGTGTGTACTGTGTATATTTATTTATATATATATAAAACAAGGGAGGTATGCCTTGGGTGGAAATTATTTAAATGAGGGATTTTGTGATGTTTATGTTCCCGGAAGAAAACTCAGGATTATAATCGAGGCATTTGAGTGAGTTCAGAAACAGTGTAGTGTAACCCTATAGTGAATCGACACAAAATAATTTTTTCGAAGTTTGAAGTAAAACAAAGATTTTTGGAGAATGTTCTACAAATAATAATAATAATAATTTCAGTCTTTCTACTTCAAAATGTAATGTTTAATGTTACTTGCAGTTTCTTTGAAATTAACTGTGAAATTTACTAGAAATTTCTGAGTGAAACCTTTTTTAAAGCCAATGACATTTCAGTGTAGGTCACGTGACGGCGGATGTACAGAAGTTTGTCCAGATTTCATTCACACTACCCATATTCATACAAAAAAGAACACTTTTTAACAGTCGTAAAGTAACTTTCAAATCAAATATAGTACCTACTAGACAGTATGCTATTTCAGACGAAGCTCAAGACCTGAAATAAAGTAACTTTCAAATCAAATATAGTACCTACTAGACAGTATGCTATTTCAGACGCAGCTCAAGACCTGAAATAAGTCAGGTAAGCGAGACATCCAAAATATGTGTAGAGGAGTAGGGGTTGGCAAACACTGTTATAACAGTCCTCACAAAAAACGAGACCTGTGGATCATGCAGAATAATGGTAATATTACTCATAGCAGGCAATTTGAAGTCGTAATTTTCTTATTTATAATTGAGGGTGTTGAATTTGTTACACAAATTGTGTTTTGATGTCTGTAAAAGAAATGAAACTCCTCAGATAAAGTTTACCATGTTGACAACACACTAAAACCCTCTCGAAGAGGTTGCATTTCTAAATGAATCCTCTTTAAAGCACTGCTGCAAAAATACTACAGTTAATTTTAAAAACCCATCTACATGCTCTAGTTGACCTAAAAGACAAATGACTAGTTGACCATCTTGAACATCCCTATTACCAGTGAGCTACAGCTACAAAAATTGTTTCAATATGAAGACATAAAAGACAGAGAGAGAGAAAGAGAAATTCTCAGAGTGACAGCAGGAGCAGCAAGAGTCTACCTGAAAGGCAGATTGTCTCTTCTTCACAGTAAAAAAACACTTGTAAGATATAAAATCGAATTAGCTGAAAAAAGTTGCAATTATAAGAAATGAATTTGCAACTGTGAGGTATAAATTTCTGATTAGGAAAAATAAAGTTGCAATTAGGTTAAAAAATTAAGGCAGAAACAAGCTTTCATAGTGTTATATACTGTAATTGTGATTTAAGAATAATATAGCTTAATATAAATAATATATATTTTTTAAAAACACTAAATAAAATCTGTAAAGTTTTAAGGATTTAATGAACATTGCATGTGAGAAGTGCAAGTATGTGTGTGTGTGTGTGTGTGTGTGTGTGTGTGTGTTTGTTTGTGATTGCATATGCTCAAATTAAATGGAGTGTTATCTATATATGTGCATTCCATCTACTCATTTACGAGACACTTTTATCCAAAGCAACTTGAAAGTGAGAAGGGCTATGCCACAATCTATTATTATCTATTGAAGGCAATTTGCACCACCTGCCAGCGAAGGCACAACCTTTGATTCAAATTTACAGTGAATATCTGCCCTATAATCAACAATCAACACATTCCGAATGTGTCATGTGTACTTACGACTCCTAAAACACAACAAATTATATGTTCCTCTAGCATACTGCCACTTGAGTACCTACATTTGTTGATCACATTGAGTTCTCCCACATATCCCATCTGAATTCAAGCCCGAGCCATCACTGTTAGACAAACGCTGTTGCTTGGTAGGATTGGAACAGAGCTAAGCTCTTACAGCGGGAGGTTTCTGGTATGGGGAAAATGGCAGGGATTTCCTTTCGTGTCCTCCAAGAGGGGCTGGCATACAGGGGGGATTTTCTCAGCTGAGAGAAGGACAGAGGCACTGGTCCACTCAGAGGGACACAAAAAATCCTCTTTACAGTGCTCGCTGACAGTGGCAGTACCGCTTGACAACTTCGTAACAGCTCACAAGAGAAGGTGGCAAAAAAAGAAAGCAGGAGGGGAAACCTTTAGACAGGTGTTATCCCATGTCCTGAAGACATGATTCCTTCACTCAAGGTCAGATTTACTGCCACTCAGCTTTCGACCTTTCCCTGACAAATGATGTTTGACAAATGATGCATGCTGGACATGTAAAAATGGCACAAAAACTACATGAATTACATCTCAGCCACATACGGAGGCTGTAAAATAGCGCTTTGTTTTATGTTACTGAGTCATGCATGTAGGCAGATGTAAACATTACACATTTCACAACGCGTAGCTTTTTGTTTGCTTAATAGCACATTGTAAATGGCAGAAGGGAAGATAATAAAGATGAGACTGTTTTCAGTCATGGCCGTGTGTTTATGATCGCACTGCCTGTGTTTTCATGTGAACATGTTTGCTAGTAGCACACAGCTGAAAAAAAGAGCATATGTTCTTATCTGGATGCTGATTTTCTGCATGGGATGCTAGTGTGCCCAAGAGACTTACTAAATAGGTCCGGGAATCATCATGAATGTAACCATTCCGGTTCCTCAATGGTTCCATTAATGATTTTTAGTACTTTTGAGGAAGAAATATTTGGAAGAAAGAAATGCAATTCCATTGCCAAAGATGATAATTTTATAATAATAATAATAATAATAACAATCAGAACTATACAGGTCACAGTATATGGTCTTGATTCTCTACAATGAACCAACTCAGATGAGTCATTCTTTCAGGTATTGGACTCTACCGGTCGTGCTGTAGATTCAGTAATTGTGTTAAGATGCAACTGTTTTTTTGGGGAGGCCGTTGTGTACATCAGTGTTGATTTTGGATTGGCTTGAATGGTTACATCTCGATTATGATTGTTAAATATTTATAAGGTGGGAAATCATATTTAGCATAGTTTTTTTGGCAAAACAAATGATGTTGCATCATTTGACTGACCATTCTGATCAGGGATGCCAAATCCGTGTTTTTACTACAGAACTGGGCTACTTTTACACTGTTGCCGCAGGTTGTTTTTTAGTCCACGGGTTAAAACGATCTCGCCCCCAACCCCCTAAACGCTATTTTGAAGGAGCAGACCTACGATGGAGGGGAAAACCGCAGAAAAAGTGATTGGGCTAGTGTTGGGCTAGTTTTGAATAGCAATTGGATTGGTTTTGTTTTGCAAACCTGGCAACCCTGATTCTGATTGGTTGGGTTTGGTAACATGATGAGCCTTTATGACGTCAGCCTCATAAACGTGAAAATGATGGACGAATGTCATGTCTAAGCTCAATCGTCTTGCCTCCGCATTCACGCAGTGATTAAAAGTTGTTTCTTGTGCAGTGTGTGACTTGATTAAAATAAATATTAAATTTATCAATGTTTTGATCATGTTGACTTCTCACTTGTCTGAGTATTTTAGCACAAGAACCATTATTGGAACTAAATGTCATTCATTTCGGTGGGGTTAGTTTATTTAATTTATATAAAACCAGTTTGTTACCCATACTTAAATGAGTTCAATGAGGTTTGTTTGATTAAAAATAAATATTTTGATATTTTACCTTAAAAATAAATTAACAAAATACAGGAAATTTTCACTCTATATGCCAGAGTTTTTTCTCACCTAAGCTTTTATTAACCCCATTAACCCTCTTTTTATGATGAACAGTTTTTCCAGCACAAACTGACCTGGACTCATGCTGGTTTAAACTAGTCTTTTCAGCAGAGCAGCCTAAGAGCTGAAGCCCACAGATACGTGGCATCTCATCCCAGTGTCAGTTCAAAGTGTGGCGTTAATCCTAAAAGCAGCTGTCCAGAGTTATCCTCTCGCCTCATGCCCAGTCATGCCCGCTTTCCCTCTAACACTCCTCTTCTTTCCACACACTTCATCTGCATTGTAAATGGGATTATGCCACGGCACTGAGAACTTGTCTAAACAAAATACATCTCCAGCTCCTGGAATCCAGTAAGACTGTTCTGCGTGTAAACTAACCAGGATAATTCACTGTCAGTTTACAGCGTTGGCAGAAAAGAGAAGCCGACTCTAATCTGGTTTGTCTGCTTAAGGAAGAGTGACTCTGGACACGATTGCGAGAGGAATCAAACCCACACAGACTCCCGACCTAAAACTTCCGACCCTGAGGGGCTTCAAAGCACAACGTCACGCAACCAAATCAAATCAGTAGTGAGAGAGAGAGACTGTTGAACAGTTGAAGAGACTGGCAGAGAAGAAGAGGGGGAAAAAAAGGGATTTCTGAAAAATATTGTGAGGATGGACGGAAGCCAGTAAAGGAGTTAAAAGAAGTGAGGCAGACAGAGTGAAGGAACCGAGCAAAACAAAGCCAAAGTGCAGCACAGAGGAAGATGGGTTGAGTTAAAAGAATGGGGATGGAATCAGGAAGGAGCACTTTAGACCAATAAATCACTAGCAAAGAGCCCCTCGCTGAGACCATAACACTGAGAGAACTACGAGGGCACTCATTCCCTAAATGTCTGGCTATACCGTAAAAGACTTAAAAAAAGAACTCTCTCTTGGCACAGTGGGTAGTATGCATACTTATGATGCACAAAAGCTGTTGATTCATGGGGAAGCAGGTTTGAATTAGGATTTTTATGGCTGGTAGCTAATGCTGGTAGGCCCAGGGCTCGCAAAATCGCTAGCCCGACGTCCCAGGGCTATTGTGTTTTCCAGTCGGGCTACCAAAATGTATCACCACTCTGCCCCACGGGCAGAGCCGATCCTCCCTATACCCAAAGTACGCAAGCTGCGTAGGGCCCCCGAAACACCAGGGGGCCCCCTTGCTCTCAAAGATGATTTAATTTTAGTTTCGTTTTTGAATTTGGCCAGTGGTTATGAAAACCGCTTATGTCATTTTTAATGCGGTGCGCTGTCACCCTTTCTACGTAAAATTCAGTCAAATCATGTAACGTGAATGTCATACAGTATCTTACTCGAGACAAAAAAAAAAAAAAAGTTGCGGTGCGCTGTCACCCTTTCTACGTAAAATTCAGTCAAATCATGTAACGTGAATGTCATACAGTGTCTTACTCGAGACAAAAAAAAAAAAACAGTTGAAAGCGTAGCGAGCCACGGAAGAGACACCATTTCTCAAGCGGACAAAGGCATTTCATTCATTCATAACTCGTCATTCATCCCAACCCCCTGTAAATAGTGAAATAAAATTCCTTCCTTCATATTTGTTGATATTTGTGTATTGAAAATATTTTTGATCGACATTTAAACTCCTTTAGCAATAGCAAATGAATATTTGAAATAACGATAATGCAAAATATGCATTATCCATTTACAAAGCTGAGGTTTTATTTTGGATTCATCAGACTGTCGGTTTACCACTTTCACATATTTCATTCTTTTTTTTTTCCTCCAAAGCACATGGAGATTACTCTAAATGACAGACAAAAGAGAGCAGCCTCTGTTACAGCAGAGCACAATCATATCCTGAAGCTCTGTCAGCCGACAGCAGGAGAACAGAGTGATAGGAGGAGAGGAGAGCAGTAACATTCACCCAGGCCGCTATTTCAAGGCGGTCTTCTCACCTGGCCTCACAGCAACATCACAAAATCACAAGCCCTTCCTGTGAGAAAAGGAGGAGAAGATATTTCCAACATGAGTCCGACAGCTCGCTTTTATGCCCAGCGGTACGACCCAAAATCTACTGCCGGACAGGGGCAGTGCTGGATGAGAAAGATGATTTTATGTTTTTTCTAATCCGATCACATCCCACTCAGGTGGGATTGTTTAGTTACCACATCGTTAGTAATAGTTACCAATTTGATTGGATTTTGATTCAGGGACTCACGATGCAATTACAACTGATTTTATTTTAAATAAAAATAAAATATGAATACATTTATTTTTTTAATATTTATTAATTTAATATTTATTTATTAAAATGTATGTATTTATGTCTTAAATATTAATACATTAACATTTTATTTTTTAAGTATATGGCACCTTTCATGCTCCCTCAGATTTTCTCTATATTTGATGACAGCAATGAGAAAAATTCTCTAGCTTGAGTTGAAAGGGACTTCATATGTTAGATATGTTCACAAAATATTTTATTTTAGCATTGCAGATTTTAGTATTCATTTGGAAAGTTTCATCCAACGTATGCTTTTTCGAAAAGAAAAACAATTATTAATAATTTATTCTAAATGTAAATAGTTCTAACAAATTCTAAATATCAGTTCTAAGTATCATTAATATTGAATTTAAGCAAATGCAAACATTAAAAATTATTAAATTATTTTTGTGCATCAATGCTTTTGACAAAGCATCCTGAGTAAAGAGAACACACAGAACACAAAGATCTCCAAAACCTATAAAAGTTCAACCATCAGCAGATGTGATATCTGCCATGCCAACTTCTTTTCTTCCCTTGAGCGTTTCTTTGAGACAGTTTAATATCTTTTTTATTGCTCTTATAGCGAAGTTCATTAACATGCAGAGACGTGCGTCCATGCGCACAACGGGGATTAGATAACCTCACACTTCATGACATCTTCCTCCATATGGCGCGTGAATAAAGCGGCAAAATCTCTCCGCAGCCTGCACACACAGGAAACCACAGTCAAGCTCGCCTTCATTTTTTCGCCTAACTAATAAAAACAGACAGGCAAAGGCCACTCGCCCTCCTCTGAGGAGAGTTTATTTTGATTTTGATTTAAAAAGACTCTGTGATAGTCACACAGCCGCGGGGCCGCATGTAGACGGGCATGACGGAAGAAAACGAGGAGGAGGAGGGGGTTGGGGAGAATTTACGAAGGGCCGCTTGCTGTTTTGACTGCATTGCCAAAACAGCCTGCCCACTTCACAGAGGTAATTTCAAAGGCAAAGGCTTGGACACACCATGTAAACAGAGCATTATTTACATAGAGATTTCCGCAGTCTAAAAGATCAGCTTTGAAACAGATTACAGGTGTGAACTCCCAACTCCTGCATTACACTGATACCAAAGCCGCAAGGTCCAAAGCTGATAACTGTGGAAGTGCGGTGACAAAACTTTACAAGTGGGGGGTAGCGGGAGCGCACGTGCGTGAATGAGTGCACCGGTCCGTGAGAGCCCATGAGTGAATGACAGAGCGTGCGGTTCGGCGCACGAGCCAAGATGAGACTCGATGAGCCGCCCACGCTGCATCTGGAGGGCCTTTTCCATTCAAATGCTCATATCGGCAAAGTTGCAGCAAGCCGTGGCACTATCCGCCTTTCTCTCATCTTTCGTCCTCCCCCTCCACATCATCCCTCTCCCGGGCTGTGATAAGAGCAAGGCTCCATTAGCACCTCTCTTTCTCTCATGGAAGCAAGCTGGAGATAGAGCAGCCCTGATGGACTATAAATTGTAGGGAATGCTCCCTGCTGAGGAAGAGTGGCAGAGAGAAAAAGGTTACACAGAAGAGAGAGAGAGAGAGAGAGAAAGAGGGAGGGATGGTCACAGCCAAGATGCATGGGGCTGTCAGAGTCACTAATCATAGCCCAGCAGCGCCATATTAATCACCGGATCACTGCCACTAGTTCAGACCTGATGCATGGAGTCAACCATACAATAACCTCTGAGAACTTGAGAAAAACTGAAGGATGAGCTGTATATTGCTGCAAACATAGGTCTCGGACAGATGAAATATTTCTTCACACACACAAACATTTAATTTTTAAACATGTTATGGTGAAAACAACAAAAGTGGGCTTCTTACTGTTTTTACCACATGCCTTATTTTTGTCAAACAAAATAATCATATTTGCAGTTCTGCTCTATATATTAGATGTAGTCTCACAAAGCACATTTGGTCTATTTTGTATAAAATCTGGTTCATGTTTATTCTACTACAAAGTGAACACTCATTTAAAAGTTATTGCACAGCATTCGGTTCTGCAATAACACAGAAGATGATATAAGAAACTCTTTCTTTCGGGACTTTCATCTGGATGAACCAAAGTAAAACAGTAAAGCAGAAAATATGCTGTTCTTTTGCAAAACTCTTTTATTAAGGCTTGATGCCATAAACTTGATGCCAAATCCATCCGCTTTTTTTATTTCTTATAAGTCTCCTAACTTCTAAATAACACTTCGCATACTATTTGAGAAGGTACAACATCAGTTGCATCTCTTCACTTCCATTTACAAATCCTTTCCCGTGGCCTCATGGGATATTAATGTTTAACGATTAGTGTAGTGTCGGCGGCCATTCCTCCTCCATGGCTCCTCCCTTCGTCGGCTCCACCATGGGTCGACATTATGGCTGTGGCCTGGGTCCAGCTGTGCTCCTCCTGCTCCCTCCTGTTTCCTCTCTGACTCCTTCCTTCATCACCACCTGGACTCTGTCAGCCCGCTCCCCCCTCTCCAGTGGAATTGTTACGGCGCAGGACGCGCCTTCCGGGAGGGGGCAGTAATATCAGGGGGGAGTAATGCCCCATGAGTTCCGTGTCCAGTTAATTGACTCATTTCATGCACCTGTGTTCTCCTGATTGCCCTGTGTTTAAAGGTCCCAGTCTGTTCAGTTTGGTTTTGTCTGGTCTACTTGTTGGATGTCGTGTGTTTCCCGTGTTCCTGTTGTAGATTTACCCATTTTCCAAGGATTAAAGACTGTTAATGTACTCCATGTCTCCTCGTTCCGTGCTCCTCCCAGCACAGATTGTGACAAGGCCACTTAGTAAAAAGATGCTATTAAACATATTTAAAATATACAATCTTTATGTTGTCTCTACATTAATTTGGAGATTCAATGTGAAATTATGACAATATTAATATCTTAATATGCGATTAATCGCGATTAATTACAGAAAAATGTGTGATTAGTTTTTTTAATCAATTGACAGCACTAATTTTAACCTTTTATAGAAGTTACTGTTGGTATTATTAGTTCATTTTACTGCTGAATATGCATTTCAATTAAATTTCTTATTTTATTAGACAGATTAGGGCAGGCCCCCATCCCCTTGGCCCCCTTAAAATTTTCAATTAGATAATCCGACCCTCAAATTAAACTATTTAAATAGCCCTGGTACTGTATATAGTAAAATATGGTTATAATTACGGTTGTAGGTGTCATGTTAGAGCATTGTTTGCTAATAACATATGTTAAATGCATACAGCCATATGCCAAGAATATGAGAATAATTTCCTTACAAATCTGTGGTTTATGATTTTATATGATTTTACCATTTCAAGCAGAATTGTGCACACATAACATCAGAACATAACACAATATTGTTTCCAAGGTCTTCAGTACGAGAGATTGATTCTTGTTTTGCCTTTAATATCTGATGATCTGTTGAGCATCAGGCTCTCATTGTTTGCATTTCTTTCTCTTTCATTCTTGCCTTTTTCACCAGCAGAGCCTTGAAAAAACTACCTGACTTCCCTCTTGCTCTGTGTTTCAGGACAAGAACGGTTGATGAGTGCAGGATTGTTAATAACAATGAGAAGGTAAACAAAGTAGCTGAGCCAGGAGTGAAGCAATAATAAATAAATGTAAAAAAAAATGCAGAAAAGGTTTGCATGAGACAAAAGTTGTACTACCTCAATAAACCATCTAATTTTGAAAAATATATTTTAAACATATGCAAATATCAGTCTTGTTAGTGTGCAATATAACACAACTTGAAGTCAATAGTTTATATTAGATTACTGTATTTACATACTTTTTTTTCTAGAAATCAATGAATGATTGACTGATCGGGGAAAAAAAAACAGGAAACAAATAATGAAAACCAGAGAACATTTTCACCCTTAGAGGGGCTGTAGTAGAAAAATGGAATAAAAATGATCTCATCAACCTCAAAATGAACTACAAATGGGAGGGATTCACTGTCTCGCTCTGTACCTCTGGGTTGATTCGATTTAGCAGAGGAATGATTTGGATCCTTTAATTAACAAGCTGATTTGTGCACATACTCACATACACAATTGCTCATGCAAACACCTCCAAAGAAATAAATGAACAGCACAAACATCCTTGTTTAACAGAAAAATAAAATGATTTTTAAAAAATCATTCCCTAGTTACCTGGCAAAATTCACACAGGCTCACAGCAAACACTGCTTCCAAACACCTGGCAAAATGCTTGTTAACACAGTGAGCACATGCAGACACACACGCAAACACACACACACACTCACAGGTGCTCAAAGGGAGAACTACAGTGAAAGGTCTCTCTGGGTTCAAAGGTCGTGACCGCATCCCACTGGCAGGAAATTCTGAGGAGACCAGGTGTTTGTGAGGGTTGCAAGCTGTGCTGAAATAAGCACCTCAGAAATAGTGAGAAAAAGAGGAAGGTGGGTACAGAGACACATTGAACAGGAGTTTAAAAATCAGACAACTTGGTGATGTAAGCCAATAAGGGAGCTCAGATGAGGTGCAAATTATTTTTTTAAATGAATTTTAATGAAGGATTACAAAGATTAATGTTAAGCTATTAATAAAGGCAAATTAGGGCTGTTGATTTAACGTATCAATTTAATGTGATTAAGTAAGGAAAAAATAACATTACAAATTCTTAACGCATTTAACGCACCACATCCCAACCCAGACCTGTACGCCATTTACACTGCATGCAGTTGTTGATGAACATGAATGATGTAGGACGATGTCTGTGTGATGTAACCTATTAGAATGCAGTTATATGCTCCTAATATTCAAGATATGAGGCAAAAAATATATTTGCCTTATATTTGTCATATAGTTCAGCAATATCACACAAACAAGCGTGCTGTTTTTTTCCCCTGACAAAATGTTTTCACTATTGCTCACTATTGCTCAATTTCACCAACAAAAATAGTTTGCCACAGCAGAACTGTTGGACCTTTCAGAGTAACACACAACATTTTGCCACATTTTTGAATGAGTTGAGTGAACCAATGGAACTACTGACCTATTCATAAAGACAGTCATTTGCTTTGTTTCTGAATGAATCAGCCATTTCATTCAAATTGGTTGAATGAATGACTAAATGACTAACTCATTAGGACAGTGACTTGCCGCCACCTAGTTTCATATATAGATAAGTACTTATTTTTGAAAACCATTTTTAAATCCATTAATGCCTATTTAAAAATCATTAATCTCATAGCATTATTTATACAATAATAACTGCAGTGTAAATGCACTCATGCCACCTCTGAAATGTAAATATACCTAAATTCCACTTCAGATGGAGCTTCTGAAAACAGTGTTATGGTCGCATTGTGTTAAAATATTTCTTTCTAAAGCTACTTTGTAATGTCTATTGAATGCTTTTCTCATTTAACACACTAATGACTTTATCTTTTGGGGTGTCATTTCTAAGCCCAAAATTGATGTGATTAATTTGATTATTCAGCACATCATGTCATTAATTAGATTAATAAAAAAAATGGTTGAAAGCCCTAATACTGTATAATTTATTTCACAATGCATATTATGTTTATTAGTTATTGTGTCAAGAAGAAGATAAATAAAATCATAATTAAACATTGTTTCTACATTAAAATCACTATTATTGACTATAAAAAAAGTCTACACTGCTCCATCCATAGTTGGCAAAAGGGGGAAAAATAAATATATTTCCTCACTTCACAAGTCCTCAAATGGCCTTATATTTGTGAATCTCAGCGAATATTCTTATGTCACGTGCTCTCCTGCACCTGATTATATTTCTGCATCTGTGACTCAAGCAGAACCAGTGTGGTCTTTGTTACTGCTTCTCTGCCAGTTTCCCTCTGTGCTCAAGTGAGTATTATCAGGCTGAGATAAGATGTTCCTCTTCTCCACTCCTCAGATGCAATGCATTCACAAAGCTTTGAAATCTACTTGTGCGAGTTTTGGCAATATTAAACTTATTATGTGCTTGAATCAGACGCACAATATCTCGCACAATATCACATTCAAACACACATACACATGTTACTAGTCTCCCACGCTAATCCACCCAGAGAAAAACAGAAAGCTGCAACCCAGGCCAGAGTGTGTTTGGATGTGGCACATATCGCAGCTACCCCGGAGTCCTGAGCTGGATGAGGGCTGGTTAGTAGGAGGCAGAGGAGTGTAGCCTCAGGCTATGAGCAGTCCGCCTTGTGTTTCATGCTATAATTCTCTTTCTCTTTTTTTTTTTTGTCTTATTCCTTTCTATTACATTTTGTCTCTGCACATTCTTAATCATCTATCAGACATCTAATCCTCTTTATTTCTCTCATTTCACTCTCAGACATGTCCACTCAGATTTTGGGGTCAAGTGGTTTTTTAAGTGCAACTTTCAAATAATTATCATAGATACACATATTTTAAGTTGCACTATTATTGTAAAAATGAAATAAACCACAACCACACTTAATCATTACATCTTCCACACATGTAATTATTATTATTATTATTATTATTATTAGTGATATTATTTATTAATATAATTGCTGTTATCTAATTATTAATAATAATATTTCAAGAAGCCAATAGCTTCTGCCAAAAGCCGCTCCCATCAAATTCAAGGTACTGATGTTTGCCTACAAGACAACCACTGGCGCTGCACCAATATTCCTAAACGAGCTAGTTCAGACCTATGAGCCCTCCAGAAGCTTGCGTTTTCAAAAAATGTCTAAAGACACATCTTGTTCGCCAGCACCTGACCAATCAATACTAGCACTCATCTATTCACTCTAATTTATTTAAAATAAAAAAAACACCTTGCTATGTGTACTGGATGTACTGGACTTGTCACAGCACTTGTATACTGTTGCTCTCTTGTTGGTCTGATTGCTTCTATTGTTCTCCTCATTTATTATATTTCTCTATTTATTTATTAATTGAAAAATAATATATAAAAATGTGAACCTTGCTCCTCTTGCATGCAGACCATTTTTTCCTACACTAAAAAATAACTTAAAAAAAATGTTTTTTCCTTACACTCAACAACAGAACTACCAAAAAAAATACATACATATATATATCATATCTTATCTTGCCTAGGGCACCAAGTGAGGCAGGGCTGTGATGTGTGATGCCCCGTCTCTCTCCCTGTGTCTTTGGTATGGTTGGGTCAAAGGTTTCAAGGAACTTTCTTTAGAGACCTGCGCCTGTCAAAGCAAAAGACAGACAAGAGCAAGTGAAAGAAAGAGTGTCCCTGCTCTTGAGTTCTGGTTGCAGGGTAAATAAATACATTTGTCTTGATGAACTGAAGTGAGACCTGAACTAAGTTGTGAGAGAATGGGCCTCATTCATGAAACATGAGCAGAACGGATTTTTGTGTAAATAGTTCGTAAAGCTGTTCTGATGTAAATATTGGGATTCATGAAAGTGTTCGTATTTTACAAATTGTTAGTTGGTACACCAAAAATGTACACCTGCTCCCAGCCCCGCATTAATGGGTTGTAAATCATCCGAACATTTTGCTCATTGATGGCGCTGCATGTTTATAAAACTATTTACCTTGTGTAATCACGTATGTATCACGCAGCATTTTGATAAAAGAATATACAGTAATTATACACAGCATACTGTGTTTTCCTTTTTTCTATTATTATGAACAGTAGTAATATAATCTGCTAATTTAACACTTTTATCAAATAATTAATTGCTTTTGTTAGGGATGTACCAATTAGTCTCTTAATTACGGAAATGGTTTTCTATAAAATGGCCAGAATGAGGCATAACAATAACCATTTCCTATGGCTGATATAGCGCTGCTAGATTTGGCAGACCGAGCGCTGCACAAAAAACGTATTTTTAGAGATTGTGCAGACTTGCAGAGAATGATGACTGGTTGATTAACAGATGAAACTGCATTAACAGCATCTGTAATGTGCTGGCAAGCTTTCTTTTTTTAGATACTCTATGTACGCTTGAAAAAAAAATGCTGCGTTTTTAATAACAAAACTTAAATTTCAGAGTCTGATCAATTTTTCTTTTTCATTCGCTTTTGCGAGGACATGTTGAAATCCTTATTTTCGTCTTATAATATGATGCCCATAAATAGTTGTCAGTCGGAATTCATGGGCGGGGATTATGGTAATTCTGAATGAGCGTGCATGTGCACCCCATTTACGAATGATTGGAATTCATTAACATACACGTTTAACTCATCAAATCTGATGTTTATGAAACGTTTGTGAATCCGGAAGAGAGTTTTCGGGAAGGTCTGTTTTAAGCGCAAATTACTCTGAATTTACTCATATATTTACGCAAGTTTCATGAATGAGGCCCAATGTGTTTTTTTCACCATCTCTCTTAAAACACACAAATACTCACACACAAATGTTATTGAGATTATACAAATGTAATTGTTCTTATTGTTAAGCTATAAAAAGCTGGGAAAGTATAGGGCATGATGTACAACCAAGCTGGTCATTATCACAATTTACAATAAACCAAGAATAATAAGGACTCAGGACACTAAATTTGTCCTGTGATAATGACCAGTTGGCAGCACATTACATCACTTATTACGCTACTTAACAAATAAATATGAAATATTGATTTGAGATTAAAAAAATATATTATTTTATTTTAAGCCAGAGGCGATGTTAACAACATCAATAACCGTTTTAAGATGGCGCTGATTATATATTTTCAAATAAGCAATAGTATGTTGCTACAATGGCCCGATAAAACTGGATATGTGATTGTGAAATGTATACAGTCACAAAGCGACCAATCCCGCGACACAAGATGTGTGTTGAGTGCTGAGGCGTACATGACTCATGCTTTTTCTCTTGTCCTCTACGCTGAGAAAGAAACATGCATCAAAAAGACATAAAAGGGCTTTCAATAAAGAAACCACATTTGAAAACACACATTTATATCAGTATGCATGTGCGAGGGTACAAAGAGAACGGGAGCGAGGGGGAACAAATACTGAAAATGTTCTTTTATGCAAGCACATTATGCTAGTCATTATATTCAAGCTATCTACATGCTTCAAAACTGGCAGGGTACATCAAAGAGAGAGGTATTGTCTAACTATTGACCCACTAACTATAGAACCAGACTAATGTTCTCATTCAAGTCACTCTCCATGATTCCCTATTAAATATGAAAGAAATCAAAGACTATTGATGTATCCTGAATAATGACTGTAGTTCACATTCAGGCACCGCGAGTGTCACAAGAACAAATACTCCATTATGTGGCCCTTGTCAGGTTCATCCCATATTTTCAAATCTTCTTATTCTCTCTCAGTATTTTCCTGCTTGCTTTTCACTTCACATAGAGCCAACCCTGTGTTCCTAGCACTGTACTGAAATTTGAAATCAAATCTTGATTTTGTGCCTTTCAGTTTGTTCGCTCTGAGGCTAATCCAAATGCTAACATACTCCTAATGGCATGAACCTTTCAAATATGCTTATCAAATTAACATTCTTTCTCTTTTATTAAAATATTGATTATATTAACGAAATATACAAATATCTATGAGTCTGAGTTTTTTTTTTTTTTTACTTTGCTTGCTTACCTGCTAGCACCTCTGCATAGCTAAAACAGAAGCATTATGTTAGCAATGCCAAAGTCATAGATTTAATTCCAAAGGGAAGTAAAGAGTAATACAAAAACACACTATTACACATTATTATATTTAATTCAATATTCAATTCATAAAGAATAAATCTTTTGTGAATCAATATGAATTCAACATTTATATTAATTTTTTTATTATTATTATTTAATTGTTTTAATTATTTATTTTAATAATTAAAAAACAAATTCATCTTAATTTCTTTGATGTGATGGAGATGAATGCATGAAGAAAATTGTAGTTTTGGATTATGCTGGACAGGAGATTTTTAGAAACCAGAGAATTATTTCCAAAACGAGAACTGAAAGAATGGTATAGGAGCTGACCAAAGCTGCAGCCCCAGGCAGTCCAGCATAAAGGAGAGAGAAACTGTATGAATTGTGATGAAGATGATGATTGCAAGTAAGCGTCTGGAGGGATAAAGAGACATCCTGAATCCTGACAGAACATCAGTCCTCTCTATCCATCTGATCAAACACTCATACACTCACCAACACAATGACCCCGAGGTCAATAAGTCTGTACTCACTGGCTGAAAAAAAAATGAGAAAGACAGACAGAAAAACAGAAGAGATCATGCTACCATACTTAGACCTGCTGGCTGAGGTTTGAAAGGCATCAGCACCATCTGATATATCAAGACGTGCCAAAATAAGCATATCTGCAGTATCTGTTCATGCTATGTTTAGATCATAGATGGGAAAAGGTGACACTGGTACAGCTGAGGCCATTGTTCATCTACTTGTCAAAGGACTTTTTTTTTCCCTATTGTGACACATGCATACACAGAGTCAGAGAATGCAATGACACCAGAGTATGTGAGTGGAAAGGATCTGCAGGAATTTTTTTTTGCAGCAAGGTTTTTTCTTTCTTTTTTTTTTTTTGCAAGTTGGACAGTCAGCATTCTCTGATACTCTGCACATAACATGTTAAAAACTCATTTCGAAATAGTATGTCAGCAAGAATTTACCATGTGGTAGATGGACTGTTATTACACTTTTAACTGCTAGAATGAAAGAAAGATGGAATTTGTGAAATATTACTGGAATGACGAGAGTGAAAAAAATGTTTGTGACAAAGAAAGACGTTTGAATACAATGGGCAAATGCAACAAGGATAAGATTGTGCCAAGATAAAAATGCTCCTTTTAAATGTGGGGGGAATAAATCTAGCTACTGTGCCAAAATGATGGTTCCTACTATACGGAAGAAAAAACAATTATATACACAACCTTTCAAAAGTATAATTACAGTATTTTATTTTTTATTTTTTAATTACATTTTTTTTTTAAAGAAGTTTCTTATGCTCACCATTTATATTTTATATATAAAAATACAAAAAAAGCAATATTGTAACATATTATTACAATTTAAAAGAACTGCTTTCAATTTTAACATTTTCTGAAATTACACCATTACTCCAGTCTTCAGTGTTACATGATCATTCAGAAGTCATTTTAATATGCTGATTTGGTGCTCAAGTATCTATTATTGGTGCTTAATTATTAATAATGGTTCTTCTTATTATCAATGTTGAAAACAATTGTGCTGCTTAATATTTTTGTTGAAACTGTAATTCTCTTTTTTTATGTTATACTGAACATTCTTTGATGAACAGAAAGTTTAAAAAAAATCAATTTTTTTGTATATAGAAATCTATTATTATATCATTGCTTCCCAAAAAATAGAAAAAGTTAAATATTAAACTTAAATATTAAACAATAACTTCAATATTGATAATAAGAAATGTTTCTTGAGCACCAAATCAGCATATTAGAATGATTTCTGAAGGATCATGTGACACTGAAGACAGGAGTAATGGCTGCTGAAAATTCAGCTTTGCCATCACAGGAATAAATACAATTTTACAATACAGTAACAATGTAAAATCTGCATCTAAATTGTAAAGATATTTCACAATATTATACACCTATACACCTGCTCTTTCCCTGCAACCATTTCACAATATTACAATATTCTTTTTCATTAAATAAATAAATATACACATATATACTGTACATATTACATATACACCCACTTTCTTTGTAATAGTTTATTAATATTTATCCTACTAAGAACCAGAAGTACAGCGACCAGTGATTTAAATGTGCCAAAATGAATTTGTTTGATGAGCATCCCATCTGCGAGTGACCGCCTTCTTCCCTTTAAAGTTTAAACAAAAATCCTGACTCCAGTCAGCAGTGCACAATGTGTACTTGCCATTATCACTTTTGTTCCATGTGTTGATGTGGCCGTTATTGGGTTATTGGGAAGCAGGAGTTCCACAGAGCTCTGCAGCCGTCCTCTCAGACAAAGCTTCAGGACAAACTTTCTGCATTCACAGGGTCACAATTGAGGTCCGGCAAGGCATGAGTATGCCCAGCTTCACGGGCTTTGCGGTTTCATAACAGTGGGACTGAAGAATACTAATCAGACTGCAGAGAGCCAGGTTTTGAGCAGCACTACAGAACTGTGCTTCGATTAGTCTGCCTGTCGATCAATGCCTACATCGATTGATCAACCCATTGAGTGACTGAGACCAGACTACTCAGTTGTGATTAAAACAGTGGCTATAAATGAGATTAAAACAATGGCTGAATATGATAACTGCAGGATAGCATTTGGGTAATTTCTATTAAGCCTACCTATTATCAAAGTCCCTACTAACAAGTCAATACACTCAGTAGCTCCACTCATCAAGTACAGGGTCTAATTAAATGTGTAAGTCATAAATCTCTAAAACAGCCTGCCAAGTTTATCTTTTAATAATACTGTATATTGTGTCAGCAATAAAATGACAAAAATGGTTTAAAAAATGATTCTTTAGCTCAAATCAAGCTAAAGTTCAAGCTAATGTGAATGTATGTTCTAATGCTAATGATGAATGATAATAAACAGGATTTTTCACATTGCACATAACATCTTTGTAAATCCTGGGTAAAGTTTTAACACTGGCAAGTTTTTACACTTTTAAAAGAAAGTTAGTACCACTTTTAGAATTGGGTTATAAAATTCTGTGTGAAACCGTACTGCTGTAGAATGTTAAAGCTAGGCTAGTTGTTTCGCAACAAACAACTAATTATAAACTGCCTCACTGCTTACCTTATTAATTATGAATGATTCAATAATCAATTAAAATTTTTATACAATATTAACAAGGAAACTCATACACTAGCTTTCAGTGCCTGAGAAAAGAATTAGGATGTTTAATTATTACTTGCTTTGCTGTACATTTCACTGCCACTGAAACGTTTGTTCAAAAATTTGACTCATCCAATCAATGCTACTGACCTCAAAATTGGCAAAATAAGAAGATAAATTCAGGGTTCACAAATCTTGAATACCTAAGATTAATCACTAAAAGACCTGTTCACACCAAGATCAATAACTATAAAGATACCTATAACGATAACCATATTAGCATTCACACCAATGCACGATAATGCTCTGTTTATTATAAGCATGCTGCAGTTATGTCGTCTGCCACTATAAATGCTGAAGCTCTTTAAAGCAAGATCTATTCTTATCGGCTGCTAATGTTTTTATCATTCACCAGCTGGAAAAAAAAAAGTTTTGAAAGTGATTCTAAATATATCGTTCCTCTGTGTCATTACATAACTGTGGTGTGGACTGTTCTTTTAAATTTAGAATGACTTTTATTACATCTTTATTGTTATCATTACGGTTATCGTCCCTGGTGTGAATGGGCCCTAACAATGTGAAATCAAACAAAATAATCCAGGATTACATTTACTAATGGTAAAAACAACAAATTCACTTTTCATTGATTTTCATCCTATTTTCATTTGTTTTGTAGTTATGAAACACTGCAGAACTGAGTATTGTAGTAATACAGATGTGGTCCATTCATCCATCTTTCCATTTTCCAAACCGCTTGTCCTGCGGGGATGCTGGAGCCTATCCAAGCATCTCAGGCCGCAGGCAGGAACAGATTTGGAGTTTTCAGGCAATAGCACTTTCAGCAGGTGATTTGTCTCACTACCTTTCGATCCAAGGTGAAGAGAAAACACATTCAGATCCATGCCTAGCAGTCATAATACTGATATGAACCGCAGCTACAAGGCTGTGATGGAAAGTTCTGCAAAAGGGGACTAGTGAACTGGAAACAATGAATATGTAACCCCTGAACCAGGAGTGAGGAGCTTGGTAGGGAATGTAATTTAAATGTAAGTTTAATGTATAATAAAATATCTGAGCCCAGATTTCCACACGTATTCATACGGCCCCAAAAGATGTATGGAGAAAACAGGCAGCACGCAAAAGAGTAGAAGTCTTCAGGCCCCAAAAATGATTCCCAGTTAATGAGAAGTGAGCTGGAGGGAGCCGGTGCGGAGTGGTTTGTGTGTACGAGGATGAACTGCTCATGCTGCAGTAGTGACAGGCAAAGGAGAAAAGGTTCAGACATGTCTGTCTACTCGCTGAATGTATCAGCTCGCTCACAGGCGTCTGTACCGCTTGCTACTGACAGCACTACAGGCAGAATCAGAGCAAAAAGAAAGCCTTCCCTCACACAAGCCAAATCGCCGCTACGGAAAAATTATAAAACGGCTAACAGTAACGTGACGGACAGCTAAGCATTAAACACGTTTTGCGCTGTGACGTGTTTAGGAAACAATACTCCTTTCCGTTCAGATGGGATTTCAAGTTAATGAGATGAGCAGTTTACTTTGAATATGGTCTGTCTGCATAAGGAAGATAAAATCATACCACGAAGATATGTACAAGGAGCAAAAATGCCACCTCTTTTCATTTGATGTTTTAAGCTCTTATTAGTAAGAAGCCACAAACAAACCCGCCAGAATGATTAGCTAATTAGAAACAAACGCTTTTTTGTCATCTGGTGTCCACACGGATGCCTCGAAGATAAATCAAAATCTAATTTAGCAAAAATTCAGCATTTTGATTGCCATCAAATTGGATTTGCCTATTTTCAGTCTCAAATCCCTTTTTCAGTTAATTTCTGCTTTCTATTCTCTCAGCATTCTGCGAAACAGCAGAAGTTATCATGTGTGGCCTATTTGGAAGTGATTTCTCCAATAAGTTTTCATCCAGTTTGGCCTCTTCATCAAGTGGGTTTCTGCACAAAAATATGCAAGCTTACAAACATTCAAGCTCAAATTCTCCATTTCAAGCCCTGTAATTGAGTGAAAATGAGAAATTGCTTCAAAAGAGAATTGCAAGGACCCTTGGGGCACGCGTTTAATTGTTCTTGCACTCCTCTGACTGCTAGTTTCTCCTCCCCTTGGAGTGCTACCGCAGAGTCTCGGTGGCAGTGGTAATTAGGCACGGGTCATTCACCTCTGTGGGACAGCAGTGGTGGCGATGTCACAAACGGCACAGTACAGAGGTTCGGCAACGGCCTATCACACTTGTTCTCTTCTTTTAAGTGATTCAATTCTTACTTGAGCATTGGCACAATGTGGAGCCATGAAGGGATGACCACGTTTAATTAAAAACTCAGTTTGCAGCCCTTCAGTTGTTTTTTTCAATTAAGTTTCTCTTCAATATAGATGAGCATTCGTGAGCTACCTTCAGCTCGTAAATTTCAGCGTAACTGGTAATTACCTTTGATCCAGCATGCCGATTTTGCAGTGGACACTTCCTCTGATTAATGAGAACACCTCCTAACAAACGTGTCTTTTCGACAAGGCTATTTCATAAGCACTGATGTATGAGTGTCAGTAACTGCCCTACAGTGCGTGAAGCACAAGCAAGTTGGTGGGTCAATAAGCTGGTTAGTAATGACCTTCCTCGCCTCTTCCCTGCATTTGCACACACCATAACAACCTCTCCTATATGTTCAACCCATAGTCCTGAGACTTCCCCTGCCCACCCATGCAGGTGCTCACAAACATGGCATAGGAGGTGGAATCATGCTGGTCTAAGCTGGTCATTAACTGGCCCAGGCTGGTGTTCAAGCTGGTTTTTGAAACACGGAAGTTGGTCAACTAGCTAATGACCAGCTTGCACCAATTACTGACCAGTTTGGACCAAGCGGCAACCTTCCGGTCTCTCTCTTGAAACCAACACGGAAGTGACTTAAACTGCAATTCATCAACTGGCCGCTAGAGACTGGCTCAAAAAAGGGAGTCAATCCCATAGACCCCTCATGTTAAAATGCCCAACTTTACAGCAGAAAAAAAAATATGTTTACAGCCTGGTACAAAAATTGGTTTTGGTCTATATAGCTAATTTTAATTGTGAGGGGGTGAATTTTTTTTATAACTCATACGTTTAAATTATATTAAGCCTTAAAGTTCTGCATAATTAAGGGCGTGGCCACTTGAGTGACAGGTGAATTGCCGTTGCTGTCACCGGTGGCCACTTGAGTGACAGGTGGATTGCTGCTGCTGTCACCACCGTCGAGCTAGGCAGGCATGGTTTCAGCAGCCAGCTCCACCTTCGTCCCGCCTCTTTGCCCATTTTCGATTATCTGAGAGTGACGCACGGTGACGCACTGCCAAGATGGCGACGGCCCGCTCCGCCCACTTTAGGCTTCAAAAATGCTCTTCAGAAACCTACGGGTGACGTCACGGACACTACGTCCATGTTTTTTTACAGTCTATGGTTTGGACATGCCAACTGAAATTAAATACACTTCCCTGACTCCAAAATCAACTCAACTAAAATATAAATAGCCACAAATTGATTTGAAATTTTGGTTTATGATACCTGGTGTACTATAAACAACCTGCCTGCATTAAACATGAAAATGCTACTAGTTAGCAATAATACTGGACTTTGATGAGGCATTTAACACCGTTAAATATAAATCACACCTGTTGGTGCAGTAACTTTAAATATGGTTGGTGACAGCCTTAAAATATACAACTCTAAAGTAAAAACTAAAAGTGATCTAAAACTAGACATCTCCAAAATACTAAAACTAAACTAAAACTAACAATGAGATTGAAAAGTAAAAAGTAAAACTAATAAATAAATAAAAACAAATCTTAACTAACCCTGCATAAAGCTTTAGCAAATTTAGAAACAAGCTCTCCTGGAAGTGTTCACTGCATCAACCTGATACTATAAACAACGTTTTTGTTACCAATAAGAACCTGTGATTGCCAACCAAGCAGAAACCAGCCAATCAGATTGGAGTTCAGAATGATGAGAAATGTTGTGCCATTTTGTGTGCAATATGCGCGAAAGACTGTCTGAATGATCCACTGATGTGCCATCAGAGAGTGAGACTAAAGCATCCACTTTCCTTACACCTGCTCTGTAGAAGATGAGGGGAACCAGTTAGTAGAAGCCAATCATCCTGAAGGTTATAGCTTCTTAAGAAGATCTCATGGGCATATATTCAAACTAGCATAAATGACATGAGCTCTGTGAATTATAAGCAAAATTTTGAAAAACTTTTGCTTTTTGTTTTGTTTATACACTGTAACTCTTCTTTGAGTTGAAATCAGGTAGGAATTCTGATATGCATTTGAGAGAATATCTTCTCCCTTATCAAACGCCGATTGACCACTTGTGTTGTTGAGCTTTCTGCTCTCAGGGCATTTCAGTCAGGACAGATTGTGATAATGGAGCCCATTCCTGCCGAGACCCAAGCAAGATTGGTTTACAGTAAAGTCACTCAGCCCAGAGGGACCACACGGCTGTATTTAGTTGCAGATCCTTATAGATAAGTCTGTCATTCTCAACCGCAATGGAAAAAGCAAGAGAAGAGAAAGAAGAGATGAAAAAATACAGAGAGAGAGAACAAAAGAACCATTGTTCAGTATAGCCAATACCAGTGAAACTGTGTGATGCTCGATATCAGCAAAAACTATTATTAATACACTATTAAACATCCTCTTTGAAATTAACAAATTAAATTAAAACAATGACATGTAGCCTCATTTAACTTTTCCCTCCAAGTAATCATTCAAATAAATATTTAATAATAAAGAATGAATATGAATTTAATTAATAGCAGTGAGAGGTTTTCTTGTCAATACTGTTTGCTTAAATATTAACATCTTAAATGGTCTATTATGCTTAATTTATAGGTGCAATTTGACTTTTGGCATCACCAAAACGCACACGCACACACACACACACACACACACTTTTGTTCAGTGTGTCAGCTCCAGCTCTGTCCATTCATGTGCTGGGTTATGAGGTGACCTTGTGCTGAATGTGAATCTGGGCGACTGGCTCTTTCCAACTGCTCTCTCTCTCCCCTCAATCCACACTAATCCATCAGGGTTATCAGAACTCTACTCCCTAATTAGGAGGCCGGGGAACTGGGCGGCAAGCATTGCCATACCCCTCCGTCCCCCACCCTCATTCATTTGAAAAAATACTAAAAACAGCAACCGGCTCCTGGCACAGCGCTAACACGGCAAGGTCGAAAGATATCAATCTTGGGTTGTTGTCGGAACGCAGGAATCGCTGTCACTGTTTTTCTCCCATCAAGGCCTCTCTCCTCTGTATTAATTGCCTGGTTAATTAAGGAACTTAGAGCTATCGGAAAAGCTTCTCAAAAAGAGAGAGACAGTGTCCTGGGGGAAAAGATGACTCTAATGAAGTGAATAAAGATGAAAAGTACTGATCAAGGAGACGTTGGTGAGAAATACTGAGAGTCAGGCCAGGATCGCAAACGCAAGAGGAAATCTGCCCTTCTCTTGTCAGCAGACCCCTTTTTTTCCATTAAAAGTGCGCAGCCAAAAGGAGAGAAGTGACAGGAACCAAAAGAAAGAGAGAGACATGAAAGAGAGTCTGGCTAGAGAGTATGGGTATGTTTTCTCATTAATCGTTCGCTGCAGCTAACGCTGTGTCTCTGTAGCCTCGTTTACCATGTGTCCCGGCCATCTGCAGTCCTTCCTTTCTGGTGTCTTAAAAGCCCCAATGCCAATCTGAGTGGCAAACAGATGATGAGCACTGAGCGGAGAAATTGGTGCCAAAAACAATGTGTGGAGAGCGAGCGATATGACAGGGCCGCAGGCATCAAGGAAGCACCCACACTTCTTCTAGAAGAAAACCATGTCATTAAGATCATTCACAGTGGAGCTGGTGTTTCATAAACACATTTGCCTTATACCACACTCTCAACTGCAGCTGAAGGAATGCTAATGTGGTTAATGAGGCTAATATGGGGAGGGATGTGGAAATGGACTGACTGATTTCGGAGCTTGAAGACGTTGGAACACGATCAACGCTGCTTCCTGGATTGGCATCACTGACAGGCCACACAGAAGTTAGAAAAAGAGCAGACAGTGAGTTTTGAGTTTGCTCAGAGCATGAAAAACAACAATAAATACAGGAAAGTGAATATTCAAGGATAATTTGAACAATAATGCATGCTTGTTTATTGAAGGAAAGCACAGAAAGAGAAAGAAAGTGTGTATTTGCTTATTAAAGTGGCAGTCGATTCTCAATTCCGGGTTTAAAAGGTGAAGGAACTTTATAAAGGGGGCTTTTTTCAGCCAAATAATGAGGAAATTGTTCTGCCTGAGTGTGAATGCTCTTCAGAGGAAGATTACAGAGTAAAATCTCTGGGGCTCTCACATGTCAACAGCCAATGAGTGTTTACTCTCTCTGATGAAACCAACAGTCTTCAGCACAGAGACTCATGTGAGCTGTCCATCTCCATAGCCACGAGCTCCATTTACTTATATTATTGTTCATGGTGAATGGGATGTGTGGGAGAGAGAAGGTATGAGAGTAGACATACACAAAGCAGAAAGAAGCAAAAACGATCGTAAGAAAAAGTAGTAGGCGTTTTGATTCAGGCACATATCTGACTGGATATGCAGGATGATTTAACTTCACACAAAAATATATGGGATAATATTTTGGGTTACCTGGTGCTGTCAAAAGATCAAAGGGCAAGGGGTCAAGGTTTCACGAGTTAGCACAGTCTAGTTAGCTGGTACTGTACATGCTGTAACTGCACCATTTTGCAAAAAGCATCTTTATTCATTCACTGCCATTCATAGGTAGCTGTTTTGATTATTATATCATATTATAGTATGTTTTACCAGTGATGTTTTGGAATTGAGAATACATTTTAAATGGCAATTCTATCCTAAATTTGAATCAGGGTAACAAACAAAATTGCAATTTAAATTTATGGAAGTAGACTTAAAATGAACTGTTATATATAACTGAAGTAAGAGTAATTTTCTTAAAAAGCCAGATTCATCAAGGCAAATTTGGAATGATGCCTGAACCATGTCTTAAAGGGATAGCGCACCCAAAAATTAAAATGCTGTCATTATTTACTCACACTCATGTTGTTCCAAACTTGTACTTACTTTCTTCTGTGTAAGATGATACTTTTACTGTGTTTATTCATAAAATGAATGTCAGCAGGTTTCAAAACAACATTGAATCCCACTGGCTTTCATTATATTGACAAAAATATATTTTGTGTTGCGCTTGGGAAAGAAAATCATACAGGTTTGGTACAACATGGGTGTTGTGAGTGTTAACAAACTAACATTTTTAAAAGTAATTTTCATTAATTGAAATGAAGCTGAAATAAAATGAAATATAACTACTAGATGAAAACTGTAAACTTTTTTACTAAAAATTTGAATGTTGCCTTAACTATCTGAAAAATGTTTTTATAAAATACTAATTTGAAATATTTAAAAAAAGACAAAGCACATAACAAAATGACAAACAAACTATAACTAAAATGAAATCTATAAACATAAAAATAGCAGATAATTCAAAATAATAAAGTATATACATATAATAGTATATAAATAATACTAAAAGAACAATAAATGACAGTTTTCCTTTTTGAAGAACTTTAAAAAGTTTAACATATAGAAAATTGCACTTACATCTTACATCTATTTATATTAAATACATTTATGGACCAGGGTGGAAGAACAATTAAGATGAACACACAGAATACTATATCTATTGAATTTCTCTGAACTGTAACTACAAATATTTTCTTTTATTATTCCAATTTATTTGAGTAATTTCCAATTCAACTCATTAAATCAAAAGGAAGCTAATTCTTGCCCAAACTTGCTCTTAATCGTTCAGAGTGCCTCTTAGAGGAGGATACATTACAGAACCGCCTCTCCTATGTGTTGTGCACTCTGTACACTTCAGCTTGGAGAGGGGAAAAATAATTTTCCTCTTTACTTCTCTGGAAGGTTCTGTCGCTCTTCCAAAAACAAAGGAAGATGCGAAGATGGATGGTCTGTTGAGACAGCACAAAGTAACGTCTCATCTAATGTTGAAATAATTTTGGATATTAAAGAGAGAGGAAAATGCCAGCTCAGCCTGGGGAAGGCAGGGAAAAGAATTGAGAGCGGCAATAATGCAATAAAAAGTCAGGCACTGGTGGAGGGAAGATTTCATTAAAAACAATAATGGTCACGACTGACTGGCCCAAATGCCGGAAGACAGGTTGCTCTTCTACAAATATGGCCTTATGATCCTTGCCTTCAGAATGCAATCCGAGCAGTTTTTTTGGGTGATGAATGAGCGTGAGCAATTTTTGCAAAACCAACAATAACTACACTATTACTCAAAAGATCTGCACAAGACGTAAACGGTGAGAGAAAATGGTATCAGCAATACAAAACCTAAAAGGGCATTCACACTAACAGCGATTAAATCGTCGTTGCTGCATATCTTGGAGAGTCTGAAAAAAAACAAACATAAAATCGACATGCAGTTTTCTTTCCTGCGTTTACATATTTCCTGTTTAATCTGGAATTGACAACAGACTTTAGTTAGACTAAAAAGTTGGTTTCAAGTGGAAGGGACTCCAATTGATTGTACCAAAATACGGAATCACTATTTTTGCACACTTTTCATGGAGAAACACTTTGCACTTTAAATGCGACTCTACTAAAAGTGAACTGTCAATGTTTATGAGTACACTAACATACAGATTAGATTCAGCACTAACAAACACGGACTAAAAGCCACATTGGGGACACATTCCCATGGGAAGAATAATATATTTATGGCTCAGCAAACAAATGCATGGAAATAAAATGATTTTACTATAAAAAGTGAGTTACCATATGAACTGACAGCTTACTACCTTTCTTCAAGAAAGAAAACATGCCTGCTTGTGTGAAGAAATGCCAACATACTATGAGAATTAGCATTTAAACAGCATAAATGGTGAGATGTTTACTGTTAGTGTGGTTGAAAGAGCATAGATCTGAGGGCCTACTGCTCCTGCAGCATAAAAAAAAACCGTTTCAAATTAATTTATTCCTCAGCATTTTGAAGGAATGTGTCTCTTCAGAAAAAAAAAACATTAAACTAAGAACTTATAAATGCAAAACTATTCCATAATTGTATTATTCATTTTGGACACAGTTGTTAACATATTCCTGCAAGGTTCTCTGGCAACGCTTTGGGCCAAAACCTGCCTAATTTTATTGGTTTGTTTTTTGGACTTGGACAGTTCATGCTATTGGCTGACAACGCAAATCTACAACCTCCCCTCTGGTTTGGCCTCCATTTGCTTTTGTGCTACATTAAAACAGACACTGCTGGAACGATCTTTGTGTGAGGCACTGGAGCCACTGTGCTCTTCAGTAAAAAAAAAACTAAAGCCATAGTAACAGTTAGCAATGCACTTCACTTCTTTATATCCTTTTCTACAAACGAATAGCTCACAATAACTATGTGCTTTGTACAGTTTTCCAGTGCTTGAGAAAATAAATGCTCCCTGCTTTTCCAACATATAAAAGAGTCTCGGGTCATATTGGTAGCTAGTTTTGGTTGTTAGCACCGAAATGGTAGTACCCTTAAATCATGTTAATTGCACAACCCTTTGACTGCCTTTGTGTATAACACAAAACAGGCTTCGCTCTTTCAGGATTAAAAGAACTGATTATAGCTAACGGTGGCTCCAAGGTTCCCCCCACTTTTCTTCATGATAAGTAATGTCAGCTCAATTTCAATACATAGCCTATATTCCTAAACCACACTTAAGATAATAATCCCTTTGAGACACTCTAATTTACACATTTTATAAACGTCTGTTCTTACCACATAACAGTGGTCTAATACATTAAGTCCACTGAAATGATACCAGACGTACAGTTGGCATTGCCAGAAACATAATTTGGCTTGCTAATGAGATGGGTGAAGCAATCATGGGCAACCTACTTTGAATCGCTTTAGGGTTTCCCTTGCTAATGGAGTGAATGTGTATTGCAAACTAATTTGAAAAATACAGCATAGCCTCCAACTGACATCCTCAATGTACTGGGTTCAAAACAAGTTAAGCACTGCTGACAGTATCTGTGGTGTGCTGTTTGACTGCCACAGACAATTTCACCTCCTTGCTCAGTTTGAGAGAAAAAGAGAACAAACTGCGTTTACTGTACAGTAATGCTTACAATAGCAGTCTAAGTGGGAAGGGATTACAGAGGCTTTAAAAGGAAAAATGTGCAGCTTGTATTTTTGTGCCAAGTGTTAAAATGTATTCTTCAGTACAAAAATGTATGTTATTTTAGCTCTAAAGTATTAAATGTGCCTGTAGCAGAGGGACTACTAGGTGGATGAACTTTCTAACTATGCATTACCAGTTTAAATCCTGAATGTGGATTTTCTCCATGTAAACAGTTTCTGGTGTCCTTGCACATATAATGTAAAAATGACAGGGCTTACAGTATTTTCAAGGTCATTCTGGATATATTTTGGATATAACTGGATAACAGTATTTTGTGTGTATAGTACATATGTGCAAAAGTTTTCAGATGCATATTAGACACTTCACAAAAACCGTCAAGAACCGCCTTCAAAATCGTTGTTCATATGTTTTGCTTTAGTGTGCCAGGTTGAAATATCAGTTTAGATTTCCAAACAATCCTTCTGTAAATATTGTAATAATCCAACAAGATATGAACAAGTCGTCCTACAACAGAATGTATGGACCACCCAGATATCTGATCTCATTATCAACAAATCCATCTGAGATTACATGAAGAGACCGAAGCAATTGAGAATAATCCATAAAATAATAGTGGCAACGTCTCCAAAGAGCTTGGAACAACCTTAAAAAAATAATAATAATAATAAATTACACTGGAATAATATCATACAATAGCAGCAAAAAAGGAATATTTGGAAAACCGTCTTAAAACATAAATATGCAGAACTACTGTTCAAATTTTGGGGTCGGTAAGATTTGATCAAAAATACACTGTGAAATATTTTTGCAATATAAATTAGCTATTAGCTATATATATATATATATACTGTAGGTCTATATAAAATTCAGCTTTGCCATCACAGGAGTAAGAAAAACTTTAGAAATGATTCTAATATGTTTATTTGGTGCTCAAGGAACACTTCTTATTTTAATCTTTTAATCAATTTCTTTTTCTTTTTTTTGCAACAATGTAAAAGCATTTTTAAAAAGTTTTTTTTTTTAATTGCTAACACCAAACCTTTGAAAGTTAGCTATATATATATATATATATATATATATATATATACACACACACACAGGATATATAAAGATTTGATAAACATTCAAAAAAATCTAAACAGTACATCACTAACAACTCTCTGCTTTATTGTGTGAGACAGCAGGGAGATTTACAGCATCATCAGGTAGTAGTGTAACATTTCCTAAACAAGATCCAATCAATGGCACATAAGTTAGCTCTCTCATTGGCACTGACATCAGTCAGAGCCTCCATTTCACCACAGTGCCAGTTCTGCCTCCTTTATTGGAGCGCATGATGAATTGAACCAGGTTGGTGCCATCTTACCCCAAGCTGTGCCCCGAGCTCTGAGCGCCCGGCTGCACTCACAGCAGCAGTGTCTACACTGATCTCCACCACCTCCTCTCAATAAACTAAAGTAGACCACTGGGAGATTGCAGCATGGACACTAAGTGCCAGCCACACATGGCATGGCAGGCCTGCAGAGCTGAGGGAATGACTAAATCATACTCCCTGCTCCATCCATAGCCATGGCTGTGGTCTCGGTGTGTGCAGAGTCTGTCTGGTGCCAGGGGAATGGATGGCTATGATATCTAATAAAGGCAAATGTTGTGCGACTCATTTTAAAAGAGTCATTTCTCTTTCACGTGTGTCAGAACCTGCAGGGCATCTCTGCCCCTGTGCATCTGCTCTCATTCGGTCATTTATTATTTCAATGAAGCAGCTGATGTTTGTTGAGTCCTGTAGGACATATTCTCTTGAATGTGCAGAGATAAACACTTAAAGAGGAATATATGCCTTACCTTATTAGTGCCCTATATACATGCACATCAGACCCGGAGATCGGCTGAATGGATCCGAAGACGGTAAAACTCAACTGTTTAACTCCAGGGGAGTTGGAAAATTAGCCTATTTTCAAAAATAGTGGAGTGTTCCTTTAAAACCACTGTCCATATTCCAACAAAACAACAAAAGACGTCAGTAATTGCTGGTAGCACATCTATCATGTTTTAATTGTTAAAAAACAGTGCATTTGGAATGTGAGGCAGTGTCGTGAGTGAATGGCCCTTTTGAAAAGACTGACTCACTAGCAAAATGGTTTGCTGTGGGCTGCAGGCCAGTCATAGGCTTATTTTAGGGTGACCATACGTGCCATTTTCCTAGGACACGTCCTGGCCAGGATTTCTATATTGCCTAAAATATCTAGGTTTTGGCTTTGTTTGCGTGTGCAGACTGATCGGTGTATGACATCAAAATACCTTACTGACGGTTCCTTATGCTTTCAAAATGCTCTCGAGGTATTTTGATGTCATACACCGATCAGTCTGCACACGCAAACAAAGCCAAAACCTAGATATTTTAGGCAATATAGAAATCCTGGCCAGGACGCGTCCTGGGA
>NW_015542885.1:772055-784716 GCF_001515605.1 Sinocyclocheilus anshuiensis
CACTGATCTCCACCACCTCCTCTCAATAAACTAAAGTAGACCACTGGGAGATTGCAGCATGGACACTAAGTGCCAGCCACACATGGCATGGCAGGCCTGCAGAGCTGAGGGAATGACTAAATCATACTCCCTGCTCCATCCATAGCCATGGCTGTGGTCTCGGTGTGTGCAGAGTCTGTCTGGTGCCAGGGGAATGGATGGCTATGATATCTAATAAAGGCAAATGTTGTGCGACTCATTTTAAAAGAGTCATTTCTCTTTCACGTGTGTCAGAACCTGCAGGGCATCTCTGCCCCTGTGCATCTGCTCTCATTCGGTCATTTATTATTTCAATGAAGCAGCTGATGTTTGTTGAGTCCTGTAGGACATATTCTCTTGAATGTGCAGAGATAAACACTTAAAGAGGAATATATGCCTTACCTTATTAGTGCCCTATATACATGCACTCCTGAACTGGTGTGTATGTGTGTATGCAAATAAGCTTGCACATCTGTAACCATCCATATAAAAACAGACACAAATATATTACAATCATACACTCAAATATTAGGGCTATCAAACGCAATGCACTGATTTGATGCAATTATTTAAAATAAATCATAAAAAAAATATGATTAAATTAAATGTATGAATTTAATCATGCCCCCTAAACTATATGCTGCTACACACAGCTTGCCTCACCAAGCCACACTTCTTGCATTCAGAAACAGCTGGATGGAGTGTAGCAACAAAAAGCGGAGGTCTCGCGTTTTTAAAATATTTGTTTTTTTTGGATACACCATTTTAAAGGAACACTCCACTATTTTTGAAAATAGGCTCATTTTCAATCAAGGAACTTTGCTGCCGTACCATAGGTGCAGCAGGTGCAATGATATTACGCAGCGCCCGTCTTGGGAAAATGGCACGTATGGTCACCCTACTTATTTTCTATAATATTTAACTTAAGCTTAGTCCATTCAATGTTTTTCTTTTCCACGATAATTTAATATGATTAAATTATCTTTTTATAGGTCCTTTTTAGCAAATATTTATGTAAGCAATGATTTCAATGAACTGCTCTGCATATTAGGCTAATTAATTTCTATTAAATGTTTCAATTTACAGCCCTATTAAATATATAGTTAAACTGGAAGGATTGTGTACTAGCATTAGTACACTGTCTCCTATGCATTTGTCAGTATTTTAGGCAAAGTTAACACAAATTAACAGTGCTAAGCACTGATATTTAACACATTTATTCAATTTTAATAGACATTTGAACTGTTGGTTCTGCTATTTGTAAGAACTGGTCACAGCCATTCATGTTCACACAACCACACAAAGGTCACGCGTTTCTCAAGAAATGGAGAAAGTCATTTTTTATGGATAATACATTAATCAATTTATGGTTAATGCATTCCTGTAGCTCAATTAGTGGAGCTTGGCACTAACAAGGTTATGGGCTTGATTCCCAGGGAACGCATTAACTGATAAAATGCATAACTTAAATGCAGTGCAAGTCTTTTTATTAATCCACACCAATTGCTTAACCAAATAATTACACACATTATTTCCCTCTAAGGAACTGAATGTGGCAACATGTAAAAACACAATACAAAATATCAGTGAACAACCCTTGTATTTATCCATAACGTATCAGGACAACAGGCATAACATCCATATCACAAAGCACACTAGCAACTGTAGCTAAACACCATCATCCAATGTATAATTCTCCTTTCGATCCATAGCCCAGACATATTTATTTAATGCCTTGTATGTGTTCGATGTCATGGAACGCTATCAACTATGCCTGCACGTGGTTTATTCAAATATCCTGCTTTGGTATTCTATACACGGTGGACACAAAAAAACACTTACAAAAAGAGATAAAGACAATTGACAGGTCTGATCTCTCTCAGGCTCTCTATTCTGCATTAAACATTACCTTATCAGTACAACACTATGGTCAAAGCATATCCGGAGCTGTCAAGCTACTCTGCGCCTAATGTCAGGACAATATTAAACAAACGATGTGGTCACAGATAAATATTTGCTTCAAGATATGACAGACTTAACATCCAGTATGCTGGCATGCGCAAAGGAGGCACCTCCTTCTCCATTAATTTAACAACACCGGCTGCGGTGTGCAGAGGTCCTGACAATGCCCTTTTCTGATAGGGGGACAGCATTTATCTGCAGATAAAGTGGCCTGAAGGACCCCAGTGAAAAGGGGACTCCTGCATAGCAATGGCAATGAGATTGTGGTGGAGATAAGCTGAAATCATGACATCTCAAGGAGAATACCGAATGAGATCAAGAGCACCTTTAAATGCGGTGTTCTTCATAAACAAAGCTTCTAAACCTTATTCCTTTCAGTTTTGTGTGTCTCTATCAGTGTTGGGGAAGCTACTGTAGCTTGTAACCTTATGCTGGCCACACACTTGGAGATTTTAAGCCCGATTTGGAGTCCGATTTGCACCCCCAAGCGATCGTAGGTGGTGTGGCCCGATTCGAGGCTCGTTGCAAACGAATTTTTGTCCAAAAAAATCAATTGTGTAGTGTCATCACAAATATTTAACTGCTCTCAATCGAGTCGAGATCTCAATTTAGCATGCATGACACTATTAATTAAAAAAAAAATTTGTTAATTTAGTAAAAAGAAAAAAAGTATTTAGCCAAATATTCTGGCCAAATATATTATTACTGGGAATTGTTAAATTAATTTTGGTTGATCTGATCAAATGTATCCTTGAATTCAATGTATTGTAGGTCTCTTGGGAGAAAAGTGCCAAATGCATAAATTAAATGTAGAGTTAGAGAGCATGCTAGATTATTCCCTCAGCTGCATGCATAATACAACATATTAAAAACACTGATGTAGCATTTTTAATGTCACACTCCTAATTATTGGAAAAGCAGTAGCTTGTTACCGGAAAACTTACAATATTTTGAACCATCTGGCACACTACTAAAAAATGACGTTAGTTAGTAACGTAACTGTTTTTACAGTCTTTCTCGCTTCCCAGCACAGGCCTAAATATCTGTCAAAATGACAGGATTTAGCCTTATGAGCTCAGGACAGAAGCAAACATGGCATATTTCAAATTGCATACTTCCAAGGGATCTTGCGCCATCCGAGCAGCTGCCACTGAGATGAATGGGAATGCTTCTGCAGCTGGGCAGAAGATCCAAAAAACCTAGTGCATGCAGAATGAACAAATGACATGTTACAAGTTGCCATAGTTACATCTCTCTGATTAGCGATCAGCACGATAAATTCTCTCATCTCCTACATTTGATTACTCATACCACTGTATGTTCCCCATGGAGACAAAATCTCCATAAAATAATCTCCACAAGAGTCCAATTATGTACAAGTGCAAATCACAAAGCAAATACATCTCAGGGAAGGTAGTGATATTTATAATGTACTTGCTTATCATGCCTGACTCATAAGTTCTGGTTTGATTTTTTTTTTTTTTTTTTTGCATGTGCTAAAAAAGGGTGTAATGCTAAGCAGACATCTAACGAACTAGCACTTGGTTTCAAAAAGAAAAATCCCATACACTTTGATTTAAACATATGCGAGCCTGCCAGGTAATTATATTGAGAAGCAGCCAAAAGAAATCTATGCTGCAACAAAAATGCTATCACAGAATTAGCGGAAGCTCCAAACACTTAATGCGCACTGCACTTCCCTCTATCTTGCTGACTTTTTCGGGTCAATTTACTAGTTAGGTGCCACAATGCAAAGACCAGCTTACACCAGCATCAATTTCCGAGTAGTTCTAAACTTTACCAGAAAATAAGTTGGTGACACTGATCAAAAATAAAGGAAGCCTTGTAATTGCAAACAAAAAAATAAAAAAATAAATACTTGGGGTGCTCCGACTGATGATAAAACCGGCTACCGATAACTATCGGCCGATAATCACGTTGGGATGATTGATCGGTGGTCTCTAAAAAGGCCGATCTCAAAAAAAAACTATCTCAAGCTGATGACGCTGCTGTGAGAGGTTTGGCTCGACATGCAGCGGCACCATCTCAGTCTCTGTCCGGCGCAGGTGAAATAATTATAATGCTGAAGGTGAGGTACTCACCTTCATATTTCTTCATTAAATAACTTACAAAGTAATTTGAAAACCTTGTGTGAGATGTAATTTCACAAATCACCACGCACGCTCTCTCTCAAAATATGCAAATTGCTTCAAATCAACACACATCGCGTCTGTCTATAAGCGAGCTGCACAGTTGACACAGGAATTTCCACTTGCACAATCGAGGCAGTGTCACATCGTCACTAAAGTTTATAAATTGCATTTCTTTTTAATTCATGCCAGTGTTTAACCATTCAGCGCCCGCGTGCTCTCCTGGAGACCGTGCGCTTATGCACACTCGCAGCGCACACACATAATGCCAGGTTCACATTACTCCGTTTGCAGTGCGTATGTGGTGCATATTTTTTTCCGCGCTCATGTTAACGGATTAAAGCATTCACACTGCACAGAGATCGTTTCCGCACGAGTCTATTTTACTGCGCTGCAAGCGCTGAATTAAAGTAACAGCGCATTGTTTGCAGTAAATATGAACATGGATTGACACGAAAATGTAGTAATTACACCATAAATGCATTTTATTAAAGTCTACTGTGTTTCACAGTCAACACATATGGCTTTTTGGCTAGGTTTAAAGGGAACTTTTAATTAAAGAAGGCAAAAATAGATGGCACTCGTGGAGGTAGGAAAACAAAGTTCTTTATGAATCGCAGGATTGCTTGTAATAAAGATTTAAATGCAAAAGAAAAGGCAGTAGAGCTGACTATTTCTGTCAATGGTAAGTTTGTGATAATGTAAGAAAAGTAGTTTAAATGTTTTGCCACTTGCTTGAACAACTTGATATATAAATCTATAAAAAAAGATTAAAAACACTGAATAATGTGTTGCTTATATTTATTGTGTTTAAACATGTCTGTGAAAGACTGTATTACTGTACTGTGTAAAAAAAAAAAAAAGAATTGCAATGCTGAAAAAGCATTTTCAGTGACAATGTTTGGATTTGAAATCAAAATAATGGATAAATGTTGTGTTTGTGGTAAACAGCCATGATTCAGTAGCGGACTCCTGTGAAAGCTGATTCCCCTCTCACAAGAGTCACCAGAGGGGAATTCCACCCATTTTCAAAAATGAAATTCAGGCCCTGAATAAATGTCTAAAAATCCTGATTGAAGTATCACTATAAATAGTTATAAATGATAAAAAGAAGGCTTTAAAAAGATCGGTATCGGTGATCGGTATCGGCAGATACTGCTTTCTGTGATCGGCGATCGGCCTCAAAAATCCTGATCGGAGCACCCCTAATAAATACCTTTTTTTCAAATATTATATTTTAAATTATATACAAATACACACACATGCAATCATTATATTAATTATACCAATTATTATTATTATTAATTTCTTGATCTAAACTAAGGCCAATAACAAAATCTAATTTCTGTTAAATTCAGTAACACCATAGTTCTGTGGTTTACATTGTGAGCTTTTCTAAACTGGGGCGTTTAAAGATCCAGGTCATAACAAGAGGGTCATCTCTTTGAATCAGAGAATTAGAACAAGATTTAAGAAGACAGCAAACAGCAAACACAACGAGTCTTGTGGTTCACAACCCAGTGGATGTTACGGTTACACAAGGCATTATAGCCATAAGCTCACCCTTGCTTATGAAATGCAGGATTTGCACAATTTCTGCTCCAACATGTATTGTTTGTTTTGCTTATTTGACCCCATCTCATGACTTGAAAGGTTGTGGGTTAAATTTTGAAGGTCTGACTAATTGGCTCACTATATTGAATTAAATCCTTAATAAGTGAAGACAGCGGAGACAGTTACTAAGAATAAAGCAAATTACAAGAAGCAGCTATTTAATTGCTTCCTTTTGCGATATAGCCTAATCTATTTCATCAACATTTTGCCCACGCAAATGACCAGAGCTAAAAACACCAGCTGACCTTGGAATAACCATGTACATTGTCTCTGAAACCTAGCAGGATTTGTAATCTGCCCATGCACACATCTTAAACCAGCCTAAGATGGTCTGCTGCCCTAAAGCCGGGCTCACACTACAGGAGTTTTAAAATCCTAACCGATTATGAAATCTGGTTGCAGCACACACATAAGGAGAATATTTGCAGATTATCTTGCCTCAAATCTTAAACATGCACACACTACAAGATTTTAACATCGTGGCGCATCACACACTACAAGATATTATTAAGATTATCATGCCAGAGGGAGCGCCTCACGTGATCTCACGCAGCAAATCGTCATTGATATTTCAGTGATGTTTACATATGTTAGCTAGTGTGCTAGCTGCTTTCTACACTCACCCGGTACATTCAAAACTGAGGCGATTTCACTCCAGTGCTTCTCTTTCTCCTTACAGTTGTGATACGTTTTCGACACATTATACAGACAGTCGTGTTACTACAAAACGTCAAGAAGCAGTTTCCTCCGTCTCCACTATCCAATGGGGCCGTTCAGCAGCTGTTTTGCGGTCGCGCATTGGCTATTGGGAAAGTAATGACGTAATCATATAGCCGTCATCATCCCGATTTAAATCCTAAATATCAAACATGTTTGATATGATCGGGGCGAACATAGTGTCGTGTTTGTCGTCAGCCCAAATACACAACCTGATTTGTGTGCGAGCAGATCGGGAGGTGCAAGATTCGATCGGTGAACGCCTCACATTACCAGATAATCCGCGCCGAACATCGGGACCGATCGAGGGGCTCGACAAGATTTTTGCTCAGATTCTCGGGAGGGGGAAATCGGGGCTAAATCGGGCTAAAAATCCTATAGTGTGAGCCAGGCTTAAGCTGTTTTAATATGGTCTCCCAGAATGACCAGTGGAGAGAAAAAACCTCTAAACCCAACAAACCAGACCAACCTGACCATTTAAGGAGACCTGCAAACAAACCATTACTTTGGGTAAAATCATTTGACGTGCATAAACGTAACATCTAAGTCATATTAAGTGCAGATGGATATCTGAACTACTTACTGCTTGAGTGTATGATATAAACAGCTGATGACTGTTAAAATAGACACCAAACCAGAAATTAATGTAGATGAGGCTTGTTAATGCTTTAAGGTGTATGAAGTTCTAGCTGTGTAATACATCATTACTCATCAATGTGAAGATTAGAAATCTAATGCAACAAGTTATAAGCAAACAAAAAAAAAGCATGCCAACACAGATCTCCAAAAGCAACATTTGGAATTTTGTCACATCCAATCTCATTCGTTTTAATTTCCTGAACAAATACTGGCAACGTAAATATATGATTTGGATTGACATCTGACATTATTTTGAAGCTAGCTATATGTTTTACAAAGAAAATTGCTGCTGATAGCTACACGACAACATCCAACTCTATTATAAAACTGAAGCTGCAGGCTATTTTTCTAGTCCACCGTTTTTGCTAGAATGACAGGACTTCCATACCGCCTATAAGTAATTTTTTCATTTTATCTATTCATTGTTTTGAAACCCTGACAAAAAAATGCCAAGTTAATTATACACTATGACTATTGTAACCCTCACCTTTGTGAGAAACTGTCAAAGCCTACCTCTATGTCAGACGAATGAATGCTCTATGTGTCTGAATGGACAGCCATTCATTTCAAAGAAAAAAAAAAGTTTCCCAAAGACATATATGTTTTATTTTTTCTCTGGAAAGGACGAGGCCCTGCCGGCTGTTAAATAATTTTCATCTTTGTTCTTGCCTTCCAAGGTTAATCGTGGCACTAAGTCAGTCCACTGTTGAGCCGACCCCATCAAGTTATTCTGCCCCGTGTTCGTGTGTGGCTTCCTTGTGTTCGTGTTGTGATCTTATCTGGAAATGGCTCTATGCAGATGTATATATTGTGCACCCTGCCAGAAGCTCTACAAACAAACAAACAAACACTGAGGGGGGAAAAGCAAAGCAAGAAACGATCGGGATTGAAGGGCAAACAAATGCCTAATATAGCTTTTCACAAGCCTCAAAAACATGCGAGGAAAAGTACAATGTATTCTTGTAAAAGAAAAAAATATATACTTTATTCTTATTCAGTATGTTAATGTATTCCTGAAATCACATTGTTCTCGGCTATGCTCAGATTCCCAGTAATTTCTCTAAGGAGATTCATGGGTTGTGAGCTGTGATGTTCGATTGGACCCATCGCCTATTCACCACCGTGTTTGAGCACCACTGTGAAAACTAAAATAACAAAACCAAATAAAAGCCCTCAAAGATAATATATCCACGCCTTTTCATTTTGAATATGTATATTAATATTCAGGCATGGCTTCCTGTAGGGTACTTTGGAACACCGTCACAGGATCATAAGCTAGCTCTTCAAACTGGATACTCAATACAGTAGATAATCAGATTTTTTCATTTAATATTTTTCTTTGTTATATATTTGATTAAAGCAATAGTTCAACAAAAAATAAATAAATATAAAATGATTATTTATTCACCCTCATGTCATTTTAAAATCATATGCTGTTATTTGTTCAGTGGAACAAAGTTTTGAAGAATATTCACACAGTTGTTTTCCATACAAAAACAGTTCCATGTTAATCATCTGCAAAGCGTCAGAAATAATGGAAATATGCCATAAAGCACAATTTTTATAGCTCATTAAACATAAGTCCTACTGTATATCATACAATGGCTTCATGTGACAAACAGATAAAAAAATCAATTTATTGAAAATCTTCCCGTCATGCTATTGTACAACTCTACTGTATGACGTAGTACAGTCCATGATTCATAAGAACACATTTTTTGTTGCTTTAAGGTTTTTTTTTTTTTTGTCCTTGTCAGACAATAAACCATTGTTGTACAGAAAACCACTGTATGAAGGTTCTTAAATTCTCCTTTTGTGTGAAAAAAGGTCAGACGGTTGTGAAATGACATGAGAGTGAATTAAAGACAGGGTAGGTGATTTGGTTCAAAAACATTTTTTGTTATGCTTGAAAATCTTCCCGTCATGCTATTGTACAACTCTACTGTATGACTTAGTACAGTCCATGATTCATAAGAACACATTTTTTGTTGCTTTAAGGTTTTTTTTTTTTTGTCCTTGTCAGACAATAAACCATTGTTGTACAGAAAACCACTGTATGAAGGTTCTTAAATTCTCCTTTTGTGTGAAAAAAGGTCAGACAGTTGTGAAATGACATGAGAGTGAATTAAAGGCAGGGTAGGTGATTTGGTTCAAAAACATTTTTTGTTATGCTGGTTGAAAGTCTCTTCACATCCCGATTGCAATCACTAAGTTAAGTGGCCTAAATTTATTTAGGTACATTTATATCGTCTGTGGAAGGCGTAGGACCATAAAATGTTCATCCAATCTCGTTCCAGCGAGAATGAAAGGTGTTCTCACCGGTAAATGAGACATGAGGTAATCTGACAGTGTTGCATTTAACCCTCCACCAACGCTGTCTCTCATCGTGTCGCTAGTTTGCCTATGCGCGTTCCATGTGTTTTGGAGGAGGCGTGGCTTTGCAGAGTGATTATGCAGGGAGGGTCTGGATCTTGCTTTTAAAGCTAGTTTGCTATCGCTATCCTTTCCGAAATCACCTACCCTACATTTAATGATGACAAAATTTTCATTTTTGGATGAAAATCCCTATAACAAAACCATCCCGACTAAATTCATCACATGCTCTTTACTGCTGTATTTTACATGTGGTAAATTGTATGCAAGATCACAGCGTCTGCAGCAGACACAATTGCTCTTTCATCAGTCTGAGATGAAGCGTTTTATCATTTCTCTTCATATGAAACAATGAGGAAAATAGCAAGAGCTCACAGGCACCAGCTGCTGTTGAATGTGCATGTTTGATTGTTTCTTCTCAAGGACGGACAAAAAGCCTTGCTGCTATAAATATGCAATATTCCTTAGGCTGAAAAGATAGAGAGAGAGGAGAGAGAGCTTTTTGATATTCATGGACATTCAAGTCCTCTTGAAGGATATGCATCTGTGCAGGAATCAAAATGATCCACTCAACGAGAGACAATTATACCCCTCGCATGCCATTTGGCTTCCTCAAATTACTGAGAGAAACATACCTCCACTCATGCTAAAAGGCTGGGCAGGGACATATAATTGCAGAAGTTGAGGGTTTCCAGACAAGTGTTTATCTTAGTATTTATCAAATAGTTGATGATTGTAGGCCAGAACTTGATATTTAGAGGTCAGAATGTGAAGCATCTTTAAAAAAAAAAAAAAACTCAAAATCATTTGATAAGAGCAGGAATAGCTAAAAGACTTAAGTTTCATCACAGCCATGAACCATAATTTGCTACTTGCAATTGAATTATTAGTTTTTCAGCTCATGAACCCGTTTGGTACAGTACAGTACAGTTTTAGGAGTACAGTAGCTCATTGATGGCTTCAACACTAACAGAAACAAACTAATATCCACAAACCTCAGATACTAGTGCCAGTAATTAGACCATTGTTAACTCTGAAATATTTTCAGAGAAAAGTTACCTGAAAAGATATTTTTCAGATGGAGAAGGAAAGAGAAGGATACACAGAGAGAGACCATTTGGCTTTGATTCAAGTTCGTAGAGAGGACCAAATCATATCTCAAGACAAGTAATTACATTATCTTTGTAAATGTTGCATTTTTCATTTGGCAGCAAGAATAATTTATTCATGCATGCAGCCACTGTTTGTTTGTTTTTTCCCTTATTCTTTTAAGAAAATTTGATAAAATGATACATGGGCTTTCTTTGGTGTGATCTTCTTAATGTTTCCTTTTCTCTGCCTTTTTTCAAGTTCGAGAAACCATTTCCATTAAATTCCACTGACATTTCGGACATCAATCATCTGCAGCAGGGACTTGTTTACTATCATTGTGAATGAATGGCTGGGTTTCAGAGACATGAACATTGTCTAGACCAAAGCGGGGCACTGGAGGGAAAAAAGGAGGCCAAATGAACACATCTGTTCATACAGAGCTCATTGTGTCCAATTATTCAGCAACTGCGGTTCCTTAGAAATATGCAAAGAACCAAATCTCTCTTCCATACATATTTCTTTGCACACTGCATTTTTTTTAGATTAATTAGTATTTGCTCTCTTCCTTCCTCCCAAATCCTCTGCCAAGGGAGGATTAATTAGGAGTTTAAGTTTTATAATGTTACAGCATTGTCAAAACTAAGTCCAATGTGTGGTTCTACACAAAAAGAAAATCTACAGGTTGGCAACCAGATCACCGGTCTAAACCCAATGTAATCCATTATAAACCGACTGTGAAAATGACTGTCAATCAGTTCACCAGAAAATTCTTAGTGACTAACGATCACTAAATGGGGTTCTTCATACATAATGTTCATGCAAACTTGATGATAATGTCATTCTCTCATGGATCATGAAGAGCTTTATAGCTACTAAAAACTGACAGCAAAGCACCTGAAAACAAACAGCGAGCAGGCCGACAAATGACTGCTCTTTAATAGGATTTCATCAATGATCATTTTCCCCCAACAGCATAATGCCAAAACAATTTCCGAAGTGAGAGAAAAGGTAATAGAGAACACGTTTAAGTATTGAAAAAAACAGATACTTATAGTCAAACAGGAAAATGTTAATGTTAATCTGATGTCTTTCTTTTTACAAGCCTCGCCCACCATGTTTCATGTTTCCTGTGCTGTTCTTATTTCTCTAACTCAATTCGCAATGAGCAAATCGAATTAAAAGCCATTCAGCCCATCAAAAGATGGATTTGGCTCTTTGCTTCTCTCAGAGTGCAAAATAACAAAATCAAACAAATGTTTTGATGGATGATTCAGACTTCCTGGTGATCTGGAGGGCAGGGAATTGTAGGTAGCATTATACATGCACACCGTTTGGGGATTATTACCTTATTTTCCTGCTGTGCTGCAGATGCAGACTACAAGACATCTGTGGGACTTTATTTCACTCACATCATAAAATCCGATTTTAATGCAGCATGGGATTAAAACAGTTTATCAGTTCGCTTCTCATTCCTCGAGACCCGTGGCAGATATGGCCAGAGGGCAAATCTGGAGCCAATTTGGGTCTCACCTGCATGATCAGCATGTTACCAAGAGAATGTACAACCACTTTCTGTAATATATATATATATATATATATATACACACACACACACAACACACCTGTTGAGCTAGTTGGATCGTGAAGGTTTACCATAAGCACAAACATGTAAACACACACTCAAATAAATAATACATGTATGTGTGTTCATATATACATGCGCACACACTCAACCATTCAAAGGTTAGATGGTTTTTTAATGTTTTAAGTCTCTTATGCACACCAAAGGTGCATTGATCTAATGAAAAATACAGTAAACACAAGAACATTGTGAAATATTTTAACTTTTCTATTTTAAAATGCATTTTATTCCTGTGTTGGCAAAGCTGAATTTTCAGCAGCCATTACTCCTTCAGAAATCATTCTAATATGCTGATTTGGTGCTCAAGAAACATAAATTGTTTTATTATCTGTTGAAAACAGTTGTACTGCTTAACAAAACTGAGTAAAGTGTGAAAAAAATTTATTAAAATATTAATTTCTAAAAAAAAAAAAGTAGTCGCCCCAAAGTTTTGAAGAGTGGTGTATAGAAATAC
>NW_015542885.1:784761-810144 GCF_001515605.1 Sinocyclocheilus anshuiensis
CCCCAAAGTTTTGAAGAGTGGTGTATAGAAACACGGTATTAAAAAAAAAAGTTATATATTATGTTTTTTAACAGAAGTCTAAAATATTATAGTATATAGTGTTTTACAGGTGGGTTGGCAGACATTTTGTTAAAAAAGGGATTTATGGTGGCTCAAAATCAATTTATCTTGACCATGAAAAACAAGCGCAAAACAGAGGGAAAAAAGCATCACAAAACATTGATGCGCTTGTATCATCCTCCTTTCTTACGCACACCAATGGTAAACAAAGGAAAGCTAGTGAACATTTCAAAGTGAAAGATATTGTGTTCTATTTCCTTTATTGTGCAAGATGATTTCTAGATGGAGGTCTGGTAAGAAGGTTGTGCAGTCTCTCATCTGAAAACAAAGCCAGTGAATATCTGAATGGATGAGTGCTGATGGGCGATCAAGCAGAGCATAATAGGATGCATATAAATTATTTGGCTTTGGTCATAATGTTATTATTTTGTCTCATTGCAATGTATTTGTTACATGATGAGTCTGAAAAGAAGAACTACACAAACACTTGTGTGGGGTAATCAGCGTCAAAATAATATAAATATTACATTCCAGAAAATATGTTCTGGGTTCTGAGAACAAGCATAGGCTTGTAATGACTTTGGAGAAAAGACGTCTCAGGGAGCAGGACATTTTGCCTGTGATAGCCTCACATACTCCCCTGGCCACTTCCCAACCGTTGCAATTTCCAAAGGCAACTTCATGTAATATGTTGCTGAAAATCGAAAGAGTTGAATCTACAGCGCACAACCCAAATATCTCGCGGCGACATATAGAGATGTGGCCCTGAGGCTATGGACTCTTTAATAAGGCTAGTGGGTGCAGTTGAGTTCCCCAAGGCAGCGAGCTGTTTGGCAGGTTTCTCAATTCACCAGTGACCAGCCTTGCCATCCACCTGAAAGCATACTGGTCAGAGATGGGAATCATAAGGAAGTTGATGATTTAGATTCAGCTTTTGACAATTCTGGTATCAAAGAGCAATTTCACATTTTTAATTTCAGTTAATGTTCATTAGTACACTAGGTTTAAAAAATTGAGCAAGTTTTTTAAAAAATACATATATTATATATATTTTTTAAATAAATCATTTTCATTTTTATTCAGCAAGTATGCATTCATCTGATTAAAAGTGACAATGAAAGCATTTCTAATGCTACAAAAAAATGTGTTTCAAATAAATGATGAAGACGACGATGAAGACGACAAAGAAATACATTTTCTTGAGCACCAAACCAGCATATTAGAATGATTTCTGAAGGATCATGTGAAACTGAAGACTGGAGTAAGTAACTGCTGCTAAAAATTCAGCACTGTCGTCACAGGAATAAATTACATTTTAAAATATATTTAAATAGTTATTTTAAATAGTAATAATATTTCACAATATTACTATTCTTACTTTGATTTTGATCACATAAATGCAGCCTATACTGAACAAAAGAGACTTTAATAAAAAAATAAATAAATAAATAAATAACAAAAAATAAAATTAATTATTTGGAAATCAAAAACACAGCTTACTTACCATATGCTGGGAACATAAAAAAAAAATAATAAATGAAACGAGGGAAAAAAAAAAAGTCGTAACATTTCATTCATTTCAGTAACTACACACGCCTCAGGCAGAACAAAATTAATGATTTGCGGCTACTCCAAATGATTCACTAAAAACAACAAGCTCATAAGAGTCTTTAATCTGGAATCTGATGTCACTGGTTGTGCTGTATGTTTCTAATTCACTAACATTCACAACAGTCTATGGTCCCTAGATGGGTAGAAGTGACATGCAACAGGTACGCATGTGTATGTGTGTGTCCACAGTTGCTAATGCGATTAGGGGTTGAAGGAACTCAAACGTGAGCCGGCCGCTGTCTCTGTACTGTCTCTGCCTGTCAGGAATGTTGACACTTTAATCACCTGTCATCCGTGCAGCTGGTTTGGCCACGTCAAGGAGAAAGACAAGCTGACAAGACCGTGGTGGATTCCGAGAGCAAGGTTTTGGGAACCTTCCCCGTGTCAGTTTCAAAATGACACCATGTGCGTTGACATCCAGGACAGGGCCTTCATGTCACCTGTCAAGCCATTCTCATCTCACCTTCCTTTGGGTTTGCACATGACCTTGATATCTTCAGCATCTCCTAAAAGCTCCCACAAACATCAGAGCACAATTAGAAGCAGTTCTTGTGAAGATGTGCCAACTCTTGCTAAGATCTTAAAGGAAACCGACACGTGGCAATACGCTATAATCATTGATTCACAGTTGAGTGGGGTCATCTCCGAAAGATGACAGCCATTTCCGCGCTTGTATTCCATCCCAGGTGCATTTTGTAGTCGTGCGTGGAACTGAAATGATGGGAGTGATGGATTCTGACACCGCTGCCTTCAGGCTACAATGTTCAAATCAACCTCACCAGAACACCTCTGCTCTGAGATGAACCTTCAAGCTTTTGGAGGCAATGAAAAATGACAAAAATTTCACTATAAGTTTAAGGCGGGCTCATTCCAGTTATCAGTACTGTATCTAAAACTTGCCTCTAGTGACACTTTTGGTAGCTTTTTGTGCGAGAACTGAGGAAAAAAACATACGCAATTTAGCGTTCAAACATAAAACTGGCAGGGATGATTCCAGGTGGATCCGTGCCTTCAGGTGTAGCTCCTGACCCACTGTGTGACCTTCGCCAAATTGGCCTTGATCCATTTTAAGTCAATTTGCTCCAGCTATAAGGTCTAATGCTGCCACAGACACTGGCTCGAAACACAGGGCTATTTAGTTATTTCCCTCCCGTCCCGCCTTTAAAAGAGATAAAAAAGAATTCAATTTGCGCGTGGCCCTGGCGGCTATCCCCGACTGTGTTTGCAAAGTTAATGCAGGAAGCGCTCTCCCCAGGGTCAGCGAGAGGAATATGGCACTCGCTGGAAAAACAGAGGGGGAACAATGGCTTTGAAGATGGCCGCAGAGCTCTGGGGACTAAAGCAAATGGAAAAATCAAATTAATTTATAACATCCTTTCTTCCATACTCTGTGTCCAAGCGAGAGGAATATGGCACTCACTGGAAAAACAGAGGGGGAACAATGGCTTTGAAGATGGCCGCAGAGCTCTGGGGACTAAAGCAAATGGAAAAATCAAATTAATTTATAACATCCTTTCTTCCATACTCTGTGTCCAGCAGCCCCAGTCTCTGTCCTCTCTTCTTTTTTCCCCTCAAGTAACCTGCCAACAGTCTTTCATTAAGAAACATTCCAAGTCCATAAATGAATAAACACACGGAGAGCGGGTTAAGATGTATTAGTCGGTAAGCGGAGTCACATTCTTTAACTACAAAATGTAACCATATACAGCTGTACAAGGGAAAATCAAAAGCATTTGTCTTAAAAACTGCTGCCTGATAAACAGTATTTCTTTAATATCAGCAAAATTTGTTTTGTCAGTGTCTAAAACTTGCCTCTAGCGACACTTATGGTAGCTTTTTGTGCGAGAATACAGAAAAGACATTGATAAAATTAAATGTCATTGGTAAATTGCCAGTGTACTGTATATAGTCATATGGATTATTTTTAAAAATATGATGTGACTTGATCAATGTATTTTTTTTTTTTTTTTTTTTTACATTTCAAGTAGGGCCCAACTTCTTAGCAGAATTCGAAGGGAAAAAAACTAAGCAATCAAGGATTTTTCTCACAAAGGCATCTACTGAAGCTACTTTAGCCTCACAAAGTTTGATGAACTACAAAGTCAGGGGCGCGGGAAGATGCTTTCGGCTGGGGGTGCTGTGTGCCAGTCACTGAGGAGGGAAGGATGCCGTTATATTGATGCACTGACTGCACAATCTCTCGTCTCTAGATTGCTCTCAGCATCTATCCATCTAAGAGTTTGAACCCTGTTATGCGACTATACGTGCAAAGGGGGCTCGACATTAGTAAATGGCCCTCATTCTTAAATTAACAGCCACCAGCCTCCTGCTAAGTGCCTGTCTACAGTATCAACAATCTTTCCTCAAGACTCTGTGTCCATACAGATGCAGGTAGAACAGGGGAAAGCGAAGGGAGGGAGAGGAAGCAATAGAGAGCGAGCCAGTGTGGGTGAAGGAGTGAGTGAGAGAGCGATAACAAGCTATTTATCTGAAAGCTGTCTCCTGCCTTCACCTCAGTTCAAAGTAGCAACATTTCACTGCAACCTTGATGATTGGAATGTGTAAAATAATGCTTTAATCTCAGTTTTTTGCAACTTTTTTCCAGCTGTATAAAGGATTTACCATTACTACATTAAGAAGAAATAATAATATTAACAACAACAACACCGTATATACAAATACTGTTCAAAAGTTTAGGGTTGTTTTTAAGATTTTTTTTTTTTGCTCTTGAAAGTCATCTTATGTTCACCAATGCTGCATTAATTTGATCAAAATACAGTAAAAACAGTAACTGACCATTTAAATGTCATTTAAATTTTTTCAGGATTCTTTGAATATAAAGGTAAAAAAAATGTAAATTTTATTTGAAAGATTTTTTTTGTTACTTTTGATCAATTTAATGCATCCTTGCTGAATAATAATAAAAAAATTTTTATCTTTCTTTCTCCAAATCTTTGAACGGTAGTGTATATACTGTATGTATACAAGAAAATGCATATACAGTACTTGTGTACTGTAGATCTTGTTGATAAATTGAAATTGATCTGATACATATAGTGGCAGAACTAAACAACTTTGATTATAACACTTAGTCAATATGTAGCTTGTTGCCTTTTTGATACTCAGTCCTTCACCTTTTTCAGTACAAGACTCATTTTAGTCCCATCTGCTGCAGTCACTGAGGAGGGAAGGATGCCGTTATATTGATGCACTGACTGCACAATCTCTCGTCTCTAGATTGCTCTCAGCATCTATCCATCTAAGAGTTTGAACCCTGTTATGCGACTATACGTGCAAAGGGGGCTCGACATTAGTAAATGGCCCTCATTCTTAAATTAACAGCCACCAGCCTCCTGCTAAGTGCCTGTCTACAGTATCAACAATCTTTCCTCAAGACTCTGTGTCCATACAGATGCAGGTAGAACAGGGGAAAGCGAAGGGAGGGAGAGGAAGCAATAGAGAGCGAGCCAGTGTGGGTGAAGGAGTGAGTGAGAGAGCGATAACAAGCTATTTATCTGAAAGCTGTCTCCTGCCTTCACCTCAGTTTAAAGTAAACAGGTTTCCATTAATGGCTCTGTCACACAAATGCACTGATAGAACATTCTTGGGGAAATGATGGCTATCCCAATAATCACCATCCAATCCACACAGGCTTTTAGCGTTCAAAAATTCACACTGCAAATTGACTATTACTAAATCTCTGTGAAATGATCCAATAGATGCATGAAGAAAAAGCATGATGTGGTCTACGATGTGAGAGAAATTATTATCTCCATAATGGTTCTTGTATCTACGGTTATGCTATCTCACATTATTACCAAAAAACAAACAAAAATGGATGGAAATGTAAGCTGGTAAAGTGCACCATGCTTCATTTGTACTTTATGGCTTGTTTTAAGAGTTCTGATGTTACTATGTGGTTTGCACATCCGATCTGAAGCCCGGAGGTAAGGACAGAGAGAAAAGAGATAAAACCCGTGATGAAAAACCATTACAGCTATTTACTTTGCTTCCTGTCATCAGAACATTAAGCACCAGCCCGCATTTTTTCCCTCACGCTGCATTTTCAATGGAAATTGAATAACAGGCGTCTGTTTATATTTCTATTTGATGCTTCAGTTAACTGTAGATTTTGATCAAGCGCACTTTTGAAGCTTGAAGGATAAAAAGGTGAGCGTTTGAGGAATCATGCATTACAATAAAGCAACTGTCCTAGTGTCACATAAAAATACCATTTAGCGTGTACATCAATGAATTCGCAATTATATGAAAAGAAATAAGGAATAAGAATGACATTATGACATTGCAAGTTCTGTGATGCTTCAAACAGACAAATTATTAATTCGCTGTTTCTTTTCCCCATCGTGCCGATCACATAATGTTAGACTGCCACTCAGCACCACAGACTCTTTCACTCACCAAAGTGTCATGAATAACAAAGTAACAAAGTCATGGATGTACATAACGCTTATTAACGCCTTTTGTATTGCACCAGAAGCATTTTATGTTCATGTTGAAACTAATGTGCTCAAAAGCCTGGATTAAATTGGGATTTTGGAGGAGAAGAAAACTTAAAATGTGGATAACAAAATAGGCAAGATATGACGTGACAAGTCCAACCCCCTTTCAATTAAAGTACTGTATACACAAATTCAATTCAATTCAATTATTAAACATCAAATTACATTTTAAATTAAACTAAATTAAACAATAAATATACAAATGAACACAAATATGTTTAAATGTGTAACACGCATGTGTTTGTCACTTGCTACACTTTTTGCTTTGATAGGAGTGGTCCCAAATATTTATCAACCATTTTGCATTTTATTTCACTATTTACTTAGAATGGATCTGCTGTGAGTGGGGGAACAGAGAACAGCTCTGGGCTAGTCTTCACTAGCTGGGAGAATAAAGCTTATGTAATAATATTATTTGATAGAGAAGACTTAATAAATGGACACTTAATGTGTCAACTGTATCAAACAAAAACTGGAAATGAAATTATCTGAAAAACAACCATCCAACTATGTATTACTCTTTCAATTAAACATGTCAGAATGCCATTCTGGATCACTCCAGTCTAATTTAACCCTTGCCCAAAAGCTAAATGTTTTGATTCTTTAATAGAGGTGGTGTGAAACATCTGGGCTGGTGATCTGAAGGGTTGCAAGTTCAAAGGCCAGACAGGTTGATCCATGAATCTACCACCACAGTGTCCTTGAGCAAGACACTTAACCCAGTTTGTTCCAAGGGAATTGTCTGTCATAAGGGCACTGTAGTTCTGGCAGAATGACAAATTTCATATCACGGTATGTGTAATGGTACATATCAACAATATAAACAGGTTTTTTTTTTCACAAAAAAAAAAGTTAACTTTTTTTTGTTTTACTTCCAATTGTTAGTTAAAGTGAATTAAACTGGCACTTTTTACTATTCGTTATATTTTTTTCCATTATTATTTGAAACTTGGGTGCAAATTATTAAAAGATCATTCATCAAAATAATCATTTAGAACAACTGAACGAGTTGTTAGTGCTTGAAATATTATGAAACCCTCAACTTAAAATAATAATTTTAAAAAAAGTCTTAAAACATTTAACATTATAAATACGAACAGTTCTGACTCTGAGCCACATGTAAATTCCTTCAAACTGAAAACAGCATATATATATACAGTATATATATATATATACTAATAGCAAAATATATATAACATAGCAAAATAGTATAACATCATACGGTATACAATTTAAAGGGATAGTTCACCCAAAAATGAAAATTACCCCATGATTTACTCACCCTCAAGCCACCCTAGGTGTATATGACTTTCTTCTTTCAGACGAGTACAATCGAAATTATATTAAAAATTGTCGTGGCTCTTCCAAGCATTATGGTAGGCATTTACGTAGGCATAACGTAAGTTCTGGTGAGAAGTAGTAAACATGGAAGCGCACTGGTCACAAACTAGAAATACACTAGTTTGAGGAGACTGGTTTTCCCTTGCTGTAAACAAAACCTGGTTCTCACAAGACTAGCATATTCTCACCGGAGCTTACACTACACCTACGTCATCCGCTGGAATGACACTCTCTCACCAACGTGCATACGACAGTTAGCAGAAACTAGAGATTACGGTTTATAAAGTTTAAAATATGGATTTTTTTTTTACACAAACACATTGTTTTGCTGTTTTTGTTTGTTTGTTTTGTCTGAAAGAAGAAAGTCTCATTCACCTAGGATGGCTTGAGAGTGAGTAAATCAAGGGGTAATTTTCATTTTTGGGTGAACTATCCCTTTAATTTTGTCTGAACAAATAACTATAATAAATGGTTAGATAATTCATAACAATAATAATAAAAACAATTCATAATGAGTTAAGTGGTGACTATCTATGCCCACCCAAAGCACTGCACTTTGTAGTAATGAGCTGCTTCAGATGTTTTAAATGGGCATTTGACCCAGCTAGGAGAGCGAACCGAATAGCTTTGTTTATCTCGGCATGCGTGTGTCCTTTGTCTAAGTGCTGATGCGAACGTTGATTGCAGCACGGGCCACGTAATTAATGGTCCCGGCAGCCAAGGTCAAGGAAAGGTGTGAGCAACGTAGGACAAATATCTTCTGGAGAGGCAGGGTCAAGCGGAGATAAACACATTCACAGATCAGCTCCAGTCCTGTTGCAGGGAGCTGCCAAAACAAGCGAATCTAAGCGAGATCGGCGGGAGGAGGAGGGGAGTTGAAACACGGACCACACCATAATGATGTCCTGCTCTGTTTGCCAAGTACTTTCCCTGACAGAGCAAAGAGTCCCGGGCAGAGACAAATGACAGCGGTCTCTACCGCTTAGGCTTCATTCACGAGCCGCTGAGGAGCAGACCTGAAATCTCGCAGGGAGGAAGTTACTGTCACTCTGCCATAAATATTAATATTAATTAATTTCCCATTCCTGTCAGGGCCAAAGGCTGGGATAGATTTATAGCAGGCTGAGGATTTTCAAGTGGTCATATGTTACGCTATCAGAACAGGAATCGGAGGGGGGAAATACACGCCAGCCGACACAATCCATATTTATAAGACAACCTTCCTTCCCTTGGCCGTCCCTTGGAGAGCCAGACATGTAGAAACAGACTGCAAATTTAAAGACATATCATAAAAAAGGAACAAAATCACAGAGGATGATGAACCAGCACAAACCTGGAAAATACGGACAGAAAGATGACAAAGGAAGTATATTATTGCACGCTCACACCGCACTCTCACAAATTCATGTGGAAACACAAACTCTGTCTCGCTGTCTGTTTCTTTTATATGCAGACGCACACGTACATGCGCACTAAAGGCCCGAAGCATCATCCTTGGCCTGGCTCTGCCCTGTTTTGCCTCTCTGGTTAATGACTAGCTAGATTTGTGCTTTTAAAAGGATCTTGTATGCAATATTCAGCATGCTGGGCAGGTTTTATCCAGGGTATCTACACTTGGGCACCCAGACCTTCATCAAACTTTCAAAGACATTCCACTTTCTTCTGAACACCTTACATAGAGTAATAGAAAACACACTCACACACACACACACACACACACGTGCATGTTACATGGACCTGCTTCAATATAAACAACCTTCAGCAAACCTACATTAACAAAAAAAAAAGTTCATTATTATAGGTAGTTTTGTTAAATACATCAGTAAGGATATGGACTTGACGTACAGATGCACCATTGTTCAAATTTTGATATGATAAGCCAATAATTAAATTTTATGGCTAATAATGATAAATCGTCGATATTAAAATGCTAATTACTGTATATCATTTGATCTATAAAGAAAAAAATTAAATTCAATCATTTTAAAAGCAACAAGGTATTTTAGAGTCTATTTTAGAGGTATTATTAATGTATTTAAAGATTATCTAAGCGTTAGATGATGGCAAAGGTAATCTAAATTAGTGGAAGGGAATATGCAGAATTAAATATCCAAAATTATAATTAATTCATTCATTCATTACAGCTGATTAATTAAATTATAATAACTGATGCAGTATATTGCGAATTTCTCTTTTTCAAGTTCAAAGTTAAAGTTCTATTTTGTATTTCTATCTATCTATCTATCTAAAAAATAATTTTAAAAATGTGGTGGAACAATTTTCACTCAGAAACTGCCAGTACATTTCAATAATTACCATGAAACGTGAAGTTACACATTGAATTAAATGTAAAATTTTAATTTTTATTTGAAACTGAAAGACTGAAAAAGTATTTTCTTGTAAAACATACTCCAATAATCTGTTTTATTTACAACTTCAAAATAATTTTTACAATGTATCTATCTAAAAAAAACTAACTACAACTAAACTGAACACAAAAACCTGAATTTTTCAAAACTACTACCACCCCATATACATACATCCATAATTCATCATAAACAAAACCCTATCCATACCCAAACCCAAGAGCTTTCTTATAGCAATGATGGAATGATTTGTCTTCCTCCAGCTCACTTTGTCCCCAGCGGGGCCGATGTTTCCACTGGGCCACTTGTTCCACTGGCAGGGCTCATTTTCAGGGACACTGTTTGCATCATGGGGTCATTTAACTGTAACTGTCACCTGCAGGTAGAACCATCTCGTTCTCTTGTTCTGCATCCCTCTCTCTCCATCTATCTATTTGTCTCTCCCTCTCTTTGATCCATCCCTCGATCCCTCTGTCCTGAAGCTGTCACCATGCAGAATGTGTGCCTGGCCTGGAGAGGGATGGCTGCTGCCAAGCACAGGGCACCGGCTGCAGTAGCGGCTCCATAAATAGCCCCGGTCCAGCCTGTGACATTACCGGGCTACGACAAGATAATCATGATGAATCGCTCCAGAGTAAACTGCACACCAAGAAACAAAGAGCAGCATCAACACAACCCAATTGTGATTCTCTTTTATCCTCAGCTTTTTTTTCTTCTTCTGTCTTTACATGAAGAGAAAAGGTGTAAAACTGTCACTAGAGAGAGAGACAAATGCTCTGCTCCAAAACCTAGTGAGATGCCTGAGGCAGTGTTTAACACTAGAACCGCCACGGTGTAAATGTTACCTGTGGCTGTTTTAAAAAAAGTACATAACAGATTTAAAATAAAACATTCAAGTCTCCCAGTCATTGACTTTTACACAAATTATGTAATTTACAATCCAATGTTGTTAAAAATTATTTAGATAAAACCAGATAAAAAATGCGCCAGCGGGTCAAATTTACCCAACTATATAATGCATGTATTTTCGCGCTGTCATTTTCTTGCCGCTTATGTTTTAACATTGTACATTTCTAGGCAACGCCTTTCACTCACTGATTTAGCGGTTATCAGTTTCATAAATAAAGTGAAAATAACTAAAAAAAGGCGATTTATGGAAGGTAGGTATTAGAAACACTAAATGCCATGAGTGATGGAGAGCCTGATGGCAAGTTATGTGTCCTGGGTCAGCTCACGTTACTCTAATTGGTCAAACTTTGGTTTGATTATTTATTTTTTGTCTTGCCATATCTTTTATTGTTCTCTACTGTGTTGCTATTCTAGTCTGGCCGTTTCCTGAAGAAAAAAACTAAATCCGATCTATATGATGTAATGAATAAAACCATTTTTTGATTACCCAAGTTGTTCTCTTATTCAGATTATAAATTATATAACTAAACAAATTAATAAATATTTAGGTGAATCTGTGCGCTTGAATTTGTCATCGCATCATCCTATGCAGTGTGGTGAATTATTATTGCTCATTATTGTCTATAGGCTATTTTAGTCATTTAAATAGCATGGGTTATCTTAATATATTGATTAATGACATTGTATTATAATATTACATCACCCAAATATTTAGGCTACTACCTTCTAATTTCCGTTGTTAGTGCAGGCTATTTTTTTTTTTTAGCTTAGGCTACTGACTGTTATGGATTAGTGTAGCCTGCATTAAAAAGTCTTGAACATAAAACAACAGGATAAAAATAAAAATAATAATAAATACTATAATTTTATGTACATAATACTAAAATAACACTGCTGCTTAGGTTGACGGTAGGCAAGAGAGAGCAAGACAGCTCACTAGTCTTTGGAACAGAGAAGAAGAAAAAAGAAAAAGGAAGGTTGTGAGTTGCAGGGGAGAAATTAAAAGGGTCATGGATGTGGTATTCCGGGGTCTTGGAGGGGATCGGGTCAGTCTAGACTCAGAGGAGTTGGCAGGCGCTGACGGATGTAGGCTCCGACTGATAACACCGCGGTAAACTCATTTCTGCCTGCATCCCTGGCCAAACACACAAAAACACAAACATATCCACAGCTAGAGGCCTGCCTCAGAGAATTCACCAATGCTCCATTTAAATGGGCCATTTAAAGCCTCACTTGTGGGCGTAATTTACATCAATGAATGTTTTTAGCCATATAAATACAGTTGTCATGTGCATGGGTAAAATGTACCCATTGGCGCTTTTAGGTATACAGCGACATCTGGCGGTTCTAGTGTTAAGACATCATAGGCATACTTCCGATGCAAAGGCTGTTCCAAATGGTAGGTACTTAATTATACTGCCTCGTTTTAGCCTAAGGCAACAATGCATTTAGCCTTCACAGAAAAGGCAATCCCAGAATTCATTGTGATGAGGAAATTAAATCCAAGATGGCGGACAAGACAAGAAAAATCTGGACAAATATACCAATATTTATTTCAATGACATTTTGAAAATATTGTTTACAAAAAAAGCTATACAAATTTAATTAGACTAAATATTTATTTAAATAAATATTTTAGAATAATAATAATAATTAATATACAATTTTTGTAACAAACTTTTAAAAATAAATTTTTGGTCATTGAAATAAAGCTGAAATGAATCACAATATAAATATTTAATGAAAAACTTCTCAATTAAAAAAAATTAAAATGTTGCCTTGACAGCTAAATTAAATAAGTTGAAATAAGCAGAAGAACTAAAATTATTATAACTAAAACTGAAATAAAAATAGGTTAAATCCAAACCGAAATGCATAGAGGGGATCGGGTCAGTCTAGACTCAGAGGAGTTGGCAGGCGCTGACGGATGTAGGCTCCGACTGATAACACCGCGGTAAACTCATTTCTGCCTGCATCCCTGGCCAAACACACAAAAACACAAACATATCCACAGCTAGAGGCCTGCCTCAGAGAATTCACCAATGCTCCATTTAAATGGGCCATTTAAAGCCTCACTTGTGGGCGTAATTTACATCAATGAATGTTTCAGATCAATAACGGCTTCCTTCAATAAACAGTTTCTGACTAATTACCAATGAAGTGACCACAGCCTCCAATTAAACGGACAAATCAAGACAGTAGAATTAAAATATACTGTAGAAAAATAACCAAAAGGATAATCAGGTAAGAAGCAAAGAGCTTTAAACTCCCATCTAACCAGAGAACAGAGACAATGACACAATAGGGCTGCACAATTCATAAAAAAAAATGAGATAATGATTACAGCTGCTGCAAGTAACTAATAATGAAAATGTTGACTATAGCGAGGTCTCATCAGTAACAACATATAATTTAAGCAATATTATCACAAATGCACTTTATATTTGACATATTTTCAGATGCAACACAAAAATGAGTGCTGAAGATTCACCTGAAATCCAAAATGAAGCTTTAGAACTAAAGGGGAAAGTGTGTGAGTGAGTTATGATTCTTATAATCGTGCAACCCTATAACAATCAAATCAGAATCACAGTGTTTTATGTAACCACCTTGTCATTTTGTGATTATGACTGTGTTTATCCTGAAGCATGACAGGACAGTCACAGAATCCATTAGCCAATCTCACCAGTATTGTGTCAGACTGCCTGACAACAGAACGGGGTTTTACAGTGGGATTGATCGTATTTTATGAAGTGGATGACACCCTTTTCAAGAGGCAATGGAAGGCAGTAAACTCTGATGCAGCGCTGCATAAGTGCGGCTGTGCCTCTCAGGGAAAAGTACTTGACTTAAAATCTGGCAAAAGTACACTTAACATTGACAACTCACCACCACAGATTATACGTATTAAACAAGACAATGGATAGGAGGAATATAGTCAAATTGTGTTTGTCTAAAAGGCCAACTTATTGAGAAAGGTCAACATGTCAAAAACATGCTGTTGTACCATTCCAGAATGACTGATTGATAAGAGATAAAGAGATTCCGGCAGGAGTATAATGTTCTAGTTTGTTCTAGTTTCACTGATCTGGGACAAGCAGCTGCTAATGCAATGTTTTAGGGATAGTTCACCCAAAAATTTAAGTTCTGTCATTTACTCACCCCTCAATTATTCAAATCCCATTTGACTTTCATTCTTCCGTGGTACACGTAAGGAGATGGTTAGCAGAACTCTTCTTTATCATACAATAAAAGTACATTGCAGACAATGCAAGACTCAAAAATGACAAATAAAATCAACATATTTTCTGATGCCATACAATTACATTGTATGAGAAATAGACCAAAATATTTATTAGCTGAAAAGCTTCCCCTCTGTCACTTCTATATAATTTCCATATGGATATAGATAGTCAAACATCTGAAAAAAGTGATATATTTAAAAAATAAATAAAATGTTTTTCATATAAATCTCTTATGTCCACCAAGGCTGCATTTATTTGATTTAAAATACAGTAAAACCAGTAATACTGTGAAATATTATTACAATTTAAAAGACCTTTTCTATCTTAATATATTTTAAAATGTAATGTATTTTCACTTACTGAATATACATAAACACAAACAAGATTAGATTTTCAGTAAATAATGACTCAAAATACATTCATTTCTTCACAAAAATATTGTATGGCTTCATAACACTTTAAATATAACACATGAGTCATACAGACTTCTTTTAAGGTGCTGGTTTTTTGTCCTTTTTGGAGCTTTTTCGTTTGAATTGCATCCATTTGCATTGTATGGAAAAGATTTGCCTGGAGAATCTGCAAAATATCTCATTTGGAGTTCCACAAAGAAAGAATATCAAACAGGTTTGCGGCAATACACATAATTAATGGCAATTTTCCTTTTTGGATGAATTACCAATTAAAAGTTCATTAAAAGAACCAGTGGACTTTGCAGCATAGAGCTGAGCTCTGGGATCAGTGGAGGTACACACAAATCAATACGTGTTGCTTATAGTGCCTATCCCCTCCACAAACCCCACCCTCTACCGCCGTGCCAATTTTTTCTTACAGTACGGAAGTCGATGTCTTGGGGTCGGCTGCTGGGCTGCAGCCGTGGGTCATTACTGCTTGCAGTGCTCTGGGTCCATCAGCCTCTAGATACCCAGAGGGAGAGCGCAATATAAACAGATGGAGATTTAGGAACCATCAGGTCTCATTTCCTAGGAAGCCCTTTTGGCAATTCTTCAAAACAGTTATGAAATAAAATACACACAAGACCACACACACACAAGGGTAATGACATTTTAGAAAGCATCTGTTACCTCTTAAAAAAAAAGCCATGGTGCACTAACAAGGGCAGTGGGGCCGCAACATATTCCGGCATAAGACAGAGACCAGTTCGTACCCAATTACACCTAAACGGCGGACCGCTACTGAAGCCCGCCGTGGAGCTCCACATGGCCATTATGATGCATGCATTTCCTTTGTAGACAGATAATTGGAGCAATAAGTGACAGCGGCTAACAGTTTAAAAGCACCTGGTATGTCTGCGAATTGGAAGGCAACTGATCACGTCTCCCTTCACCACTGCAAAAGAGAGAGAGGATCCTGAAGATCTACTGTCTCATGAGAAAAAGCGACGGGATGCATAAAAGCACTAGGAGAAAGGCCTTAAAGGAAGTTATGAAATATCCAGTGACTATTATTCAAACATAACACTCCAAATCACAGCAGTATATTCTAGTGCATGACATAATTGTGTCCATGCAGCTTTAGCGAAGTACATCGCTCACCGTTTTATGCACTACCTGTGAGTGATGAGCTCTGCCGACACATCATCACACCCCATCCTATCAGTGCAGCATATGAGAATTTATAACTTAATAAGTGTAAGTATTAAAGAATAAGTAGGCTGTTTTCATACACACATTTTGTTTTAATGCTTAACTGAGGAATGCAGGGACAAATTGGTAAGGATCTTTACAAACTTACTGCGGCCGCTAAGCTCGTAAACACTGAGCAAAACATTTCTATTGTATTACACCATGTTATGCTGTAGAATCAGGTTATTTTGTACCTTAGTGCCTTGTAAACAAAGGTGTATAACACTCTTAAAAGTTTAACCTGGTAATTTTATACCAAGCTGGTACATATTGTACATTCATTCTTAATTTATTCGGTTGTGATACAAGTCACCAGGTCAGATTTTCAATATTAGGTCTGTTCTGTCTGTATTCAACCTATGTGATCTGCTGACGGACTGTGAGATTAATAAATCTGAGATGTTTGGAGACATTAAGACATGCAGGAAATTTGTTAGATGAAAGAAATTGTCAGTTTATTATTGACAACATGAGCGTCTAATATTGAGAAACAAACAATGAAGCGGGCCAGTGAATGCCTGAGGTTTAGGAGAAATTGGCAGTGGTGACATTTCAAAGAATATGATTCATCATCAGGCTGGGTGATAACAAAAAAATGGATGTGCTTCTGAAAGGCGTCTGAGTGTTGGTTGAACAGGAACATTGCATTGGGTTACTCAGCCTGAGTTTCTGACTCACTCCATTATTAAAGCCTGTACTATTGTTTATTGATTCCTAGATCTGAAACTTTTACTGAATCTGATTATGCTGATATTTTTTTCATAGAACTGGGACTTGTTTATGGTTTATCGTAACTTCATTGCCATAAAAGCAGCAAAGTAACGGCAAAGTTGGAAACACGCAAAACCTGTGAATTCGTTATTTCAGGATTCCCACACCTTTTGATCAATCAACTTCTATGACGTTCAGTTATTCACGATTACTGGGTAATTATTATACCTGGAAAAAAGTTGCATAGATAAATAAATGATTTATTAAAAATCCTTTTAAAATCTAGTGGTGGATTTATTTATTTTTTAATAAGTCATTGTATAATTTTATATTCACATTTTATATATTTAACACATTTTTTATATATTAATAATATTCATAATGTACTCTACCATTCAAAAAATATGGAGCCTGTAAGATTTTTAAAGGGGTCATATGATGCTTTTTTAAAGATCATTATTTTGTGTATTTGGTGTAACAGAATATGTTGACATGCTTTAATGTTCAAAAAACACATTATTTTTCAAATACTGTACATTATTGTAGGTCCTCTATGCCCCGCCTCTCTCAAACACTTCGTTTTCTACAAAGTCCCTCCTTCCGACAAGCGCAGTCTGCTCTGATTGGCCAGCTGACGCATCATATGACCCCTTTAAATGCTTTTTCAGACTGAATTTTCAACAGCTATTACTCCAGTCTTGAGTGTCATTTTAATATGCTGATTTAGTCAGACAACATCTCTTATTATTATCACCATTGAATATGGTTGTTCTACTTAATATTTTTGTGAAAACCATGATACATTTTTTTATGAATACAAAGTTCAAAAGAACAGCATTTATTTTCATTATAAATTATTTTGTAACATTATAAAATGCCTTTACTGTCACTTTAGATCAATTCAATGCATCTTTGCTGAATAAAAGTATTAATTTGTTTTAAAAAAAATTTACTGACCCCAAACTTTCAAACTGTGATTTTTTGTTTTTAATATATTCATAATATTCAAGAATTAATTACCATTAATCTTTCAGACTTTTCAAAATTCCCTGATATTTCCCTGATTTTTTTAATCAATACACATTAAAAACTTTTTTTTTTCAGTGACTATGGGAAGCCCTGTGAGTGCAAGTGTGTGAATGAGTGCTGGAACGGCAGGGGAGATGCCCATATAGTATTTTCATGTAATATTGTGGCGGGGGAGAAATATGACCAATTCTGCACGTCTTGTCTGGAAAGGTAGTGAGAGGGATCCAGCACTTGGAATGTGTGGGGAGAGGAGGGAGCATGGCTCTCACCATTCTCTTTCTCTCTCTCTCTCTCTCACACTCTCTCTGCTTGTATGCCACCAGAGTGCTGCTGGCTCCGACTGGCATCAGCTCAAGGTCATTGAGTGCATCTGAAAGACCGAGCTGCAGACGGGACTCAGCCTGGGCTAAAGCTGGCATGCTAAATGACTAGAGATTCAGAGCTATGCGCTGTGAGCCGTGCATTTCGCTTACCGGCAGACGGGCTCAGCTGAGGCCACTGCTGCAAGCTATCAGTCTTGAGATTCCCCCTGAAGAGGATCTACATTGATATTTAAAATTCTCCTCTGTGTTGTCAGCGGCCTTGCATTAAGAGTTATCTCTGACAACAGTGAGAGTACAGCACAACAGACACAGGGTGCTAAGAGCCAGAACTAAGAGCGCAGAGACCACTGCAGTGTTTGAATAGTGCACGTGAGAGAGAGAAGAATGAAAAAGAAAAAGTACTGAAATGTACCTTGGTACTAGCATGGGTTGTTTTTGGATATTGCAAATAGCATTTTTAACTTAAAACTTTGATTATATCACCTCATTTTTAAATCATTTCTCATTCATATTTATTAGACTTTCTTACCTCATTCGGAATTAGCATTTTGGTTTAATAAAAATTATTGGAGTGTGTGATGATCTAATGGCAAATTAAAAGAAAACAAAATTAAATTAAATTTCAAATTATCCATGTCAGCTCTATATAATAAGAGCAAAATAGCAATAGTTATAAATATAAATAACACTAGTCATTTATATTTATGCCTTAGTCATATATATATATATATATATATATAGTCAAAGATTTATTTTTTTTAAATGTATATTTTTTTGAAAGAAGTCTCTTATGCTCACAGAGGAAACAGTTCTTGTAAATTGTAATATTTCACATTATTACTTTACTGTATTACTTTTTCCTCAAATAAATGCAGCCTTGGTGAGCACAAGAAACGTATTTCAAAAACATATATTAAAAAAAAATCGGAATTATTCCAAATTTCTGACCAGTAGTGAAAATACAAATATAAATATTTATTTATATTTATTAAATATAAATACTGTAAAATTCTTTAAAGTAGCTATGAATAGAATAGAATAGAATAGAATAGAATAGAATAATTATTATTCAATACTATGTCTCAATGAACCATGGTATTAGCATCCAATGCTATAACTATACCTTGGCAGAACTATAGTACTTGTTTGTAAGGTAAGAAGAAACATAGTTTAAGAAAACAGAAGAGGCAGAGAGAGAAGGAGACAGAATAAAACTAGTGCATAGGATGTGGTCTGGCTGTCAGTACTTGTTTTGAGTCTTGCTCAGATTTGTATTTGGACTGGGTCCTTTTCTGCCAAAGGAAGTGCTTATCATCCTCTGTTCTGAAAAAAAAAGCCCTCAAGCACTGAGCGCCGGCTTTGAAAGTCTGCCTGAATAGCTACCTGACAGCAGGCTGAGAAAATGCATGCACCAAACCTCGTGAATTGCTACAAAACTCAGGAACCTTGTGTTCTTTTAACTGCTGATAACATTTGGACTGGATGTTTGGACTGCCGGTGGCAGCAAAATCTTAGCCAAGACACCTAAAACTCTCCAGAAACTTTGACAACATTTGTTACCTGCAATGAATTTCTAATTTTGCCTCAGATGCCTTTGATTCTCCATCCACACACAGCATTTTAGTCCACACAAAATCTTGTAAAATGATCACTGGTTTACATTGGTCGTGTGCAAGACATTCAAAACAGGACTTGTCCAACATTTTGAATCAATGAGTTGAATTTGTTAGTTGTGCTCATGTCATTATCATGGTTATAAATGGGTATCACGAGATCAGCAAGAATCAATTACATGGCTAACTTTATTATTTTACAAATCAGCATTATCAGAATTTTACAAAGTCTTTGTTTTTGGTAGTGGAAAACAAAGTATAAACATAAGAAAAATCTGTGAACTTTCAAACAAAAATGTACTAGTGTGTAAGTGGACTGAGACGTTGCGGAAATCTCTTCTGAAAAGAGGAGATGTGAGATTATCGAAGTGCTTTTCCTCAGGCGAAGCTGGAGACTTAAGCGAAAGTCTTGGTTTGGTCTCCATTTTTATCTCTTGCTGTCTGGAAGAAATAACTGTAATACTTTGTAAGAGCTGCACAAGCGGACACACAGTCCTCAAACAAAACTTGCCTCAGCAGAGCAGCTGTCAGTGAAGCATGTCTCAAACCAACGTTTATCCACCGTTCTGAAATCCAGAGTAGCGGTTTTTAAAAGTGATGTGAGCAGAGAAGCCATACAAACAGCAAAAATAAACGCACACAAATTGAGCTGACCCTGCAGAATTCTCTATTTTGCTGATAGGGTAGGGCTGGACGATATGGCCAAAATTGATATCACGATATATTTCTTAATTTCGGTCGAAGGGGGTAAAAATAATGCTAGCAAAAACGAAACAAACGAAATGTCAATGAGACCATTGAATTTTTTCCATGATGCCTCCCTCAGTTTCATCTGTTAGTAAGATAGTAGGGGATGCTGGCAAAAATTAATCCGAATGCAAATGATCTGATGCAATCAATTACTCATCCCATGTAAAACAACCACAAACATAATTTATTGGGGGGTGAGTGCTCTCTTGGTGCAGGAAAGATGCACTGCCATGGCGAGGAGAGGCATACGGTTGGAAAGGCAGCGAGATATGGCAACAGGACGACTGAGGAGAAGGAAGTCGACTTCTCAACCCAGCATGTGGTTGAGGGGACGTGGGGCTTCGATGGCATTGTGGTTACGCTTGAGCGCGGCCCACAGCAGGAAGCGCTTGCTGGAGAGCCCAGCAAGACATCAAAACAGACTGAAATATGCTGGAGAGGACGTCCAAACGCCACTGTCGCAGAGAGATAGCACGGACATAAGCATACACCAGCTGAGTCACTCTCTTTCAGACAAAACAAACACACATCAGTCACTTCAGACACTCTGAGAGATTTCTATTGGAAGTCACAATTTATAAACCCAGAGGGAAAGTTTTTTTGCTCTGAAGTTGCTTGGTGTCATTTGTTGTTTCAGATGCTTTTTCATTAAATTGCTTAGGAGAAATACAAACAAATAAGACACACTGCATGTCAATTGTTGATAAAGCAAGAGTATGGAGTATGGAGTATGGATGGCATGAGTCATATAATTTACTTTTGTGTGAATTTGATGAGAAATGCTTGCATTCATATTGAAAAATGAACTCTTGACTGAAGAATTTGGCATCTTTATAAAATGAGACATTAAGATCGCTTTTGAAACTCTAAGAGGAGACACATGAGATCATGCGGTTTTATTCTCAGGGAAAAGGCTGAAAAGCAAAACACTTGAGCAAAATTGGACAATTTTGGTAAGCATTTTCACTTTCAAAAATTAACGATTGAGGTATTAAAAAGATCTGGGAACATGTTACTTCCGTGGCTGTTTGCCACGAATACACCAGAGATGGACTGTGCTGAAAATAGGTCAGATAGTTCCTGCTCTCCGGAACCAGGTTGAATTGGGAAAAGGAGAAAATGAGGAGAGTGAGATGGCCAGAGATAGAAAGAAAAAGGATAAAGCAAAAGAGAGGGAGAGAGAGAGTTTTGCGCAGAAAAGGAAAGAAAGTCAGACAGAAGAGGAAAGAAAAGGAGTGAAAAAACAAGAGGAAACAAGAAAAGAGAAGGTGCAAGAAGAGAAGAGAAGGTACGATAAAAGATGTGAGAAGAGGTTCGAGAAGACGCGAGAAGAGAAGAGAAGAGAGAGGATGCGAGAAGAGAAGAGAAGAGAAGAGAAGAGAAGAGAAGAGAAGAGAAGAGAAGAGAAGAGAAGAGAAGAGAAGAGAAGAGAAGAGAAGAGAAGAGAAGAGAAGAGAAGAGAAGAGAAGAGAAGAGAAGAGAAGAGAAGAGAAGAGACAGCATGAGATAAGATTATATGAAAATGGCATGAAAATGAGAAGAGATGAAGATGAGCAGAAAATGAGACAGAAGAGAAGAGAAGAGAAGAGAAGAGAAGAGAAGAGAAGAGAAGAGAAGGGCATGAAAATGAGAAGAGATGAAGATGAGCAGAGAATGAGACAGTAAGAGTAAAGCAGGGACTAGATGAGACTTGTTTTTGGACACTATCACAATGGTAATACCATAGGTTTTTTTAAGTACCTTACCATACCATGTAAATTCCTTGATACATGAAAATGATAATCAAACCGTATCAAAATACCCTGATATCACCTTCTGATACCATCACTTCACCATAGTACCCCCACAACACTTATTTGAAAATGGAAGAGAGGAGAGGAGGAGGAGACTGGACTGCCTCACTTGCATTCATCTGGGAGCCTCGAGTGCACTGGCACAGGTGTTCAGACAGGGACAATTCAGCTCCAAACATGAGTAATGAGCACTCGGGGGGGGTGTGTGCAGGTACACAACACACACAAGCGCTGAGACAGCAACACTCATTTGTGTTGTTTTGATACTTCGGTTTTCTTGGTGCGATGCTGGCAAGAGTCACTGCAGATCCATGCAGGTTCACCCTGAGCTAAGGCAGCCCTTGTATATTTACCATAACAGCAAGACTGAGCCGGAATCAGTCAGATCAGAAAGCGAAAAACATTTCTAAAACTTTCATGAAACCGCTAGTAACCATGGCCTTGTTGCAAGGTTGTCCTACACAGCTCTTTTTTAGTGTAAATGGCAAAAAAGATGAACAAGATTAGCCGGCCAACACGAAAACTTTGCGGTCCCGTGGACAGCAGTGAGGAAATAAAGGGCACCTGCGATTGTCTGTGTGATCTGAAAGAGAAAGACGAGGCGACAGATTGCTCCCAAATCCAATTAGGCCTGTGCTCCTTTTCCCTGCAAGCCTAGCACACAGCGCTCTCGCTGAGAGGGTAGAGAGAAGGCGGAGGAAAGGGGGTTTTGGACAGATAATGACTCAGACTGGAGAAAGACAGAAGAGTTAGAGAAAGGCTCTGTGTCAGCACTGAAAACCTTTACGCCTAGAAGCCCTGAAAACCCTCTTCAACGCCTGCAAGAGGAGCAGCTGGCTTCAAGTTCGGTCAGCACAAAAGCCGGGATCACTCTGGCTTTTAAACAGACAAAGTGAGAGCTAGAAGGAGCAAAGAGCGCCTATCAAAGCCCTTTACAACATCACTGCGCTAGCTAAAGTAGACCATGTTTGGATCCAGAGAGTCACGCAACAGCTAAGTGAGTGCCATTGATGTGAATGCGAATGCTAACGCTAATGCATAGCTTTCTACAGATAATATAGATCACATTGAGCGTTGGTGCTCCTTTAGATAACAGAGTACAAATTAGTGGTCGATCAGTGTGCCCTTTTTGATGGCTAATGGCTATGACTATATCTTGAGAGCAGGGTGATCAATGGTCAATATTAAAGCAGATTAATATGAAATCACAATATTTGATTTAAAGACAGCAACATGCTGCAATGAATATTTCACAAAATATCTACTAAATGAATCAATATGAAAAATACATTTTTTTAAAAATAAATCTGTAAAATAAATTTTGTACTTTAGATAGATACTCTAAATTCTGTAATTCAATTATAGTATTTCTCACAGATAAAGAAATTGTTAAAAACATGACAAAAAGGAGGTATAATATAATATAATCTGTAACCACCAGTGCACTGACCTAACTTGTGTGCACTGGGAATAATATTTTCTCAAATAAAGTGTGTCTGCATTCAGGCACTGGTGTTTGTGGTGCTGTCACAAACTTTCAACATGTATTAGCCAATACCACTAATTAAAAAGAACAAATAGTGGCTCATAAAACTCATTTAATGTCCCAACATGAATATTAATGTATATCTGTCCTTTCAGTGCAGATTGGTAATAAATCCAAATTAAGTCCAAATAAATGGTCAGTGTCTCACTTCAACAGTGTGAAAAACCCCTGTAAGGTCAGCAATAACTCAAGCCTGGCATCTGTGAGGGGTTCAGAGGATTCATGGAGCCCCTATATCCATATTTCACAAACAGATCATCAGCTTCTGTTAGGATGTCATTCTGAGTGACTTACAGTCCTTCAGCAAAGCCCTTGGCTTCACTCAAATGCTTTAGATCTCTTGCCTCTCTCAATTTTAGCCCTTGTTTTCCACAAGGACACTGAGAATTTGCTGGAGTGGTCAGAAGAGAAGCAAAATGTTGCATTTTGCTCAGCATTTCATTAAATATATATAGCGCATTTCGAACACAACTCTGTTTTTGCAGCAACCCTTCTACACACACATATACTAATACACATATACTAATACACACACACACACACACACACACACACACACATACATATATATATATATATATTTATATACAGTATATATATATGACCGCAATTACCATTTTAGCACACAACCAGTGAGGACTCACCATCAAAACAAAGATGCATTTTCCTACCATTATTTGCAACACGCTGCCTTTACACTGTCATCACATTCAAAACTTTATTTCTTCTGCCATGGCACTGGTGATTCAGCAGCACATAAAAAGCAAAAGCAGTACAGCAAACACTGTATATTTCCTTCCCCATGACAAAAGAAGCATTCATTGTAGCCTCGTCTCCCTTCAGTCTTTGCATCAAACAGCACAAGTCATTTATCACTCACAGCATCATATACTAGCCAGTCTCTCTGTCTCTCATCATCAGTAAAATGCCACATCTCACAAAAACAATTTTGTTTTTGATCATCATAATTGCATTGAGCTTCAATAAGTTAAAACTGGTTATAAAACAGCCTACCAATGACAGAGCCGTTCTTTAGCAGACTGTAGAGACAGTCTCTTTGATTCGCTCACATTGATGACAGATAAGACAAACATTCTCACTTAGCAAATTAAGTCAAAAGTTTATGATCCAATTACTAAAAACATAACCATCCAACTGAACAGTAACTCGGTCTAATTTACTTCTCAAATAAGATGTTTACAGGTCAATTTTACTTGCATTTGGCACTTGGTGCATGTTCATTTTGAACCGTCTGAGATCTTTCTACAAATCCCCTTATTACTTCTACAAAAACTGCTACACAGTAAATACATAACATCAAAACACACACACACACACACACAAAGAACAAAGAGCAATGTTGGTGAGAGAGAATGAGGCTGAGGTTGTTAGTGTAAATTCTGAGGCCAGGTGACTGATAGCGCTATTTTCGTCTCAGATGCTGAGAATCTTCCCAGTTTTTTCCTTTTATCTTCTCCATCCCTATCTTCCTCTTTTTTCCTCTATCTTACAAAGGAGGCCTTATTTTAACGGACATACTTTAAGTGAATCAAGTGTATCACTGCAGGCGAGAAGGAAAGATAATGCCTTTGACTGCAAGACGCACCATGAAAATGAAAAACTGATTTCATGAGGACAAGCTTCCACTTCCTCTATTCTCGCAGGGCGGCACCGTCCGCCACTGAAGTGGGACGGCTCGCGGCCAGACTCCGACTCCACAGGAAATCAAGCACTGAGGAAAGAGACGTATCATATACAACCTACAAATACACCCCCAAAAACACCCATTCGCTCTCTGCTTGTGCCTTTGTAGCATTCTCATTCCTGCAGCGGTAGCCAGAGGCTCGTGGCATGCACTATTGATTTCAGCTTCAGTCAGCACAGTCATATGACAGGGGTCACACATATGAAAACACTCAG
>NW_015542885.1:811729-849134 GCF_001515605.1 Sinocyclocheilus anshuiensis
GCACCCCAAAAACTCCCATTCGCGCTCTGCTTGTGCCTTTGTAGCATTTTCATTCCTGCAGCGGTGGCGAGAAGCCTGTGGCATGCACTATTGATTTCAGCTTCAGTCAGCACAGTCATATGACAGGCGTCACACATATGAAAACACTCAGACCAATAGTGGTTGTCTCTTTTTAATCTCTCTTTGTGCCAGTGTGCACTCTCTCTCTCACACACTCTCTCCTAGAGCCAACAACTCAAACACACTCACACTCATCTACTGAAACAGAGACGTCGCACCTGCATTCATATTTTATGCTGATGTGTGCAGATCCTGGCTGTAATTAAAACCCAGCAAAGTGAATTCACATTATCTCTGTTTGAGTCCCAACAGTCACTGCGTGTGTGTTTGCACAAGTGAGAGAAAAGATCAGGAGCCACACACCCTGACGCTGCGCTTTTCCACCTGGGAGGAAGGAGGGGGCGGTACCCCAGCTGCTCCCATCTAAAACAAACACCTGCAGTTTGACAGCCTGGGTGTCTCCTGCACCCGTGGAACATTAACATCCTCCTAACTCATTTATGAGCCAAAGATAAAACTCCAAGCCTTCTCGGAGCATCCAAACAACACAAAGGGCAGCGCCTGCATCTTGCATTCCCTCAGCGTGTTACAAGAATATCCACCAACCGCTCAATTAAAATAGGCTCTGCTGGAATCAGATCGGCACGGTGTTCGATCCTACCCGGATGGGCAGAGGGGATCAAATGCTGTGAGTTATGTAAGAATTAGTCTGCAGGGTAGAAATGGCTGTTTTCCACTGACAGCTGGAAGAAACTGAAAAGGCAATATCTGCAAAAGCATCAAATTAAGCCATATCCTCCACTGCAGCCTAACCACGCAAACAGTGACTTAACTTCTAAGGAAATGCTTTGGGGGATAGTGGAGTGCCGCAGTTTCACGGAAACCTCTTAAAATTGTTCCAGATTTAGCAATAGCAACTAAATAATACAACTGCAAACCATGCATAGGGGACCACACGTTTCAATAGTGTAAAGGTTCAGATAATATGATGTATGTGTACTTCAGATTTAAAATAAAATGGTTTATAAGTTGTGTTTTATGGGGCTTGACCATACCTTTGAAAGACCAAATCTCCACTCTACACCAATGATGTGCTACTGAGAATGTCAAAGAGAAAACTGGTTAGCATACTAAAAGCCACATTCAGTTTGGTAGGGTGCCTCTCTGTAATAGTAGCAAAAATATAAAATCTGTTCAGTCATTTTTGAGCAGCCCGGTCCAACAATCTTCTGACCCAATTTGTATAGGAATTGGACAAAAGTAGAAGTAGCAGTGAAAAAAAAAAATTTACAAGGCAGCCAATCATCATCAGAAGAAAAAAAAAGAATTTTGTTTATAGGCAAAGTGGTTGAAAAGTTATTTAAAAAGATAATACAAAAAAAAACCTATTAAATTGGCAGTGGTGCTATAGGGTTTCTTCTGAAAAATCCAAAGTTAAAGGCATATTTAGGACCACCACCGATCATTATTACTTGATGTATAATTAATACGGCTGCCAAAGAATCCCACCTAGAAGAATAAGAATTAAAAAAACTAACTGATACAATAGATCAGGGCTATTCAACTCCAGTCCTGGATGGCCAGTGTCCTGTATACTTTAGTACTAATTTCAATTTAACCCACTTGTCTGTAATTTGTAAGTAATTCTGAAGACATGATTTGCTAGTTCGGGTAAGTTTGCTCAGGGTTAGAGATAATCTGAATAGTTGAAGAGCCATGCAATAAATCTTTCTACAGTAGTTGTAGGGCAGGGATGGACAACTTTGTCCCTCAAGGTCCACTGTCCTGCAGAGTTTGGCTCCAATCCTAATCAAACACCTGAAAAACCTAACCAAAACCTTTTAGAAATACAGACAGGTGTGTTTAATTAGAACTGGAGCTAAACTCTGCAGGACAGAGTTGCCTACCTCTGTTTCCAATCGATGCCTGTTTCCTAAAAACACAATGGCATAAAAAAATGAAGCAGCATTCCAAAAACATGTCTGCTGCAAGTATCAGGCCAGATTCTTCAAGACTCATCTAAGTATGGCCTTGCTGATCTAGACCTTTGCAGTGTAGTCTTGGCAGTGTTCTGTACCTGGCCCCGAGTTCTATTAAAGCCACTGATTGGTTCTCTCTTTTGGCCATCCTGTCACCACAGAAGGTCAGACAGAGTATTTCCACAGATCAAGCCGGAAAGATAAGATGTATGCTGCTTCTTTCCAAGATTCTGAGAGAGCTGCTAGCAGCTTGTAGCTTGATCCAATCATCGCAGGTCATCAGACAATGTCTTTACTCCAAGTTGTACAAATGGCAAGCTGACTGAGACAAGGTTTAGAGTCCTCTTCAATGAAACATGGAGTATGGGTTGCCCTACAACGGCAAAAGGTCAGAGCAGCATATACTGCAGAGATGTTGCCCTTAAAAAGGTGCTATGGTAAGGTGTACCTAAAGGAGGACAGGAATGAGTTATGTTTGCTGCTTCCATGTGTTTAGCTTCTTTTCAGCACAGCGAGTTCAGTGCAGCACAAAACCAGAGGTCAGTGAGTGACAGTGCTGCAGGTCTACACAATAAGTCTTGTTTGATAATAACGTGGCATAGATGTTTCAGAGACTTCTCTGGGTTTTCGAACCACTGGCTGAGAATGTTTAGAAAGATGGAGGACAGGATTCCAACATGATGCTTTCTGACTACGCTACATTCAATCTCTCGCCCAGAGAGGCGGGTTCTGTCTCGCGGCCTACTGGAAGTAATCCATCTTGTAGCGTGCCATTGTAAACACTGTGATTACATCCATTCACTCGCATTCACTTCTAAAGAAAGACATGCATCATACAAGGGAACAGTCACGATCCGCCGCTCGGTAACATACGGCCATGCAAACACCTACACACGCTCGTACCCAATCACCATGAGCTCCCTGTTCACCCAATAGCCAGTTTTCAGCTCGCTGGGACCCAGCGCAGGCAATTAGAAGGAAAGCTGGAGGACAGCGTCCCAGAATCCCTCTCTCTCTGGAGCTAGAGCAATTTAATTGAGACTGAATCTCAGGGACTAGCCCACTTCTCGTAGACGGTCAGCAAATACAAGCAGGGTCCCACAGCTCCACCACCAGCACGAGGCTCATAACACCAAGCAATCAGCCACACTGAGAAGAGAAAATACACTCTATTTGTGGTGGGAGCGTGCATGTGTATCTATGACTTTGCATGTATAAGTTAAAGGGAAAGTTCACAGTTCTGTCATCGTTTACTCTGCTGTTCCAAACCTGTTTAAATTTCTGTCTGCTGTGGAACACAAAAGAAGATATTGTATATGGACCAAAAAAAAAAAAAAAACGTGGCATTTTTCAAAAATTCTACTTTTGTGTTACACAGAAAAAAGACAGTTGTAAATGTTTGTAATGACATGAGGATGAGTAAATGATGACAAAATCTTATTTTGGGGGGTTACTAATGTGTTAATACTTGTTCTGAACTTCATGATTCAGAAATGCTTCCGAGCAGAACTACAGCTGTGCAAGTGTGTGCGTGTGGAAGAGCATCCAGTGTTATTCCTGTGCAGATTGGCCAGAACTGACCTCTGGGAGAGACTGGTGCCATCTGACCAGCTGGCGAGAGAGCGCCACTGACAGGGCCCATCTTACCTCCAAATGCAGCTCTTTCCTGTCGTCCCCTCCCTTTCTTTTCCCCTCATCCCTCCCTGCCGCTCATCACACCAACGCTAATGATGCATGCTGGGTAATTAACGTTTAAATTAAGTTGAGCATTTGCATGGCATTCTGGCTTGAAGATTGGCATGCTCCTTGAGAAGCCACATTGAGACAAAAAAGACAAAAAGAAAGCTAGATCTCAGGAAACAACAGACTAAGACGGATCTAACAGCTGTGGTCCACTTAGCCAAGTGTTTTCAATGTTCCGCTTTGCTCCCCGAACAACGGCAGTGATGCAAAAAAAAGAGAACGCCTTTGCTTTCCCCTAAGCTTGATGTTCTTAGGTCGCAGCATGAAATCCTAAGTTATGCATCTATTCCAGATCAGCAACCCAATTTATTTAGCTCTGGGATAACTCTGTGCTTTCTCTGAAAAGGCCAGCATAAATCTCAGCCTGCTTTTACAGACCTACCCTTATTTGTCACTGCTGTCTTTCTGCTTTGTCCTTTTCTTGTGTACTCCGCATGCTGAAGCCAAACTCCGAATCTCTTTTTCTCTCCAAGACTCTGAGTTTTAGAAATACTCTCTGATTCTCAGACAAAATAACACACGGCCTTGTCAACATCAAAATATGCTGATTGTTAATAAAAGTGGTCAAGCTCTACATGTTACAAAATCCATCTGGTAGCGCAGTGCACTAACTACGCCAAGATCATTGCTTCGGTTCAAACACACACATACTGAAAAAATGTATATCTGTGAATACGCAACCATACAAGTAAAGACAGTACGAGCAACCTTGTGTGCAGATTGAGATTCACATAACATGAATAATGTAAACATGAAGAGTGACACTGAAATTATAATATGGTGATGTGATTACGTCTAAAATAAACTGTTTTGCACTCCGAGGTAAGCCAGACCGCTAGTGAATTCAATGCTACAATAGCATTCTGATGTAATTTTGATGAAATCCCTCTTTTTTGGAGCGGCAGAGTTTTGAAGGCAATCTGCCAGACATATCAGGTTTGGAAGGTTTTCAAATGTCATATCATTCCTATGAAAGTGTTGAGTCATAATGTGGACGGCTTATATTTAATGATTGGTTTATATTTGCGATTCTGCCTCATATTTCTATTCTATTCCTTCTATTTGAATGCCATGTTCACCTTTTGCAGCTCTTCATGCATAAAGGACTTTAATTTTCAACTCGTTTTTCCATTGCGTTCAAAATTTTATGGCGTGCGAGAACCCAGAAAATTGATATGCAAATATTCAAGGTTCCAATTCCCTGATTCGCCAATCTGTTACACTGGAAGAGCCCAGTCTCAAGCAAGGAGTTATACTTCTAAGGAAAGTAAATCAGGGCGCACAGGTAGGCCTACTGACAGATATTACACTTGTGCGCTGACGAATAATTGAACTGTTCCATATTCATCACTGCCCCAGAGACACAATTAGATCTCTTATCTCAATGTTTGTGTTCCTACAAACACATTAGCCGCTTTTTACATGGCAGCGATGAAAAAAATCCACGGCTTTACACTCATGAAGTGTTAAGAACTATGCAGCCACTGAACACCTCATTGAGCCTTATGGAAAATATTAAGAAGAAATGCAGTTACTACCAGCATCATAAATTAAACCGATCAAGCAGATAGATCACTAGAAATGTACCATAAAGGTCAATGAAATATTGATGAGGGGAAATGGCTATATTCAGACTCATGCTTTGAAAAGAAATCACAGGCTCTATTATTGGATATAGTGACTTGGCAGAGCATCACTATTATTATTATTATTATTATTATTTAGTCACCCAAAACTAAAGCACATAACTCATTGTGCTACTGTTTGTGCTACAGCCATGAATAACAGCTTATTGAGGAGAGGTGATCTATGACTTTTATTAAAGATTGGATGGATGGATGTACTGTACGCCTGCTTGGTGACGAAATGCCCAAAAAAAACGTAAGACTTAAATTGAAAGGGGGTCAGAGGGTTCATATGTCCATATCAAAATGTCACAGAAACTTGAGGGGGACCAGAAAGAAAACATTCAGAAATATCCTAAAAACTTCATAGACACACCCTAGCAACCAGTCAGAACACCTTAGCAACCAAAGAAAAACTTACAAAAGCCAAAATGCCCTTACAAAATCTCTTCTTGGGCCTCTAAAGCACCTGTCATCTCAAAATCCAAATATTATAAAAACATGGGCACGGGTTCCTCAGACTTATGGCACCATATAGAAGGAAATTAAGGAAATCTAGGAGAATTATTCTTGTTGCAAAAAAAACATCCAGATTCATGTCATAATCAATACTTAAATGAATGGAACACACGTCGACTTGCTCAGCAGACACTTGTGATTTTATTTAGGTGTCCTAAAAGAAGGGTCATCATCATGCATGTTAAACTCATACTGATAGAAAAACAAATAAAAACTGGAAAAACAAAAACAAGTTATCAGCTCTTAATGGATAAATGTGTACTCGATAAGGGAAGATTCATTGCCAACCTGAAATGCCACTGTCAGCCTTTCATTGCATCAAGCAGATAGATCACTAGAAATGTACCATAAAGGTCAATGAAATATTGATGAGGGGAAATGGCTATATTCAGACTCATGCTTTGAAAAGAAATCACAGGCTCTATTATTGGATATAGTGACTTGGCAGAGCATCACTATTATTATTATTATTATTATTATTATTATTTAGTCACCCAAAACTAAAGCACATAACTCATTGTGCTACTGTTTGTGCTACAGCCATGAATAACAGCTTATTGAGGAGAGGTGATCTATGACTTTTATTAAAGATTGGATGGATGGATGTACTGTACGCCTGCTTGGTGACGAAATGCCCAAAAAAAACGTAAGACTTAAATTGAAAGGGGGTCAGAGGGTTCATATGTCCATATCAAAATGTCACAGAAACTTGAGGGGGACCAGAAATAAAACATTCAGAAATATCCTAAAAACTTCATAGACACACCCTAGCAACCAGTCAGAACACCTTAGCAACCAAAGAAAAACTTACAAAAGCCAAAATGCCCTTACAAAATCTCTTCTTGGGCCTCTAAAGCACCTGTCATCTCAAAATCCAAATATTATAAAAACATGGGCACAGGTTCCTCAGACTTATGGCACCATATAGAAGGAAATTAAGGAAATCTAGGAGAATTATTCTTGTTGCAAAAAAAAACATCCAGATTTATGTCATAATCAATACTTAAATGAATGGAACACACGTCGACTTGCTCAGCAGACACTTGTGATTTTATTTAGGTGTCCTAAAAGAAGGGTCATCATCATGCATGTTAAACTCATACTGATAGAAAAACAAATAAAAACTGGAAAAACAAAAACAAGTTATCAGCTCTTAATGGATGAATGTGTACTCGATAAGGGAAGATTCATTGCCAACCTGAAATGGCACTGTCAGCCTTTCATTGCTAGTCTGCATGATCCAATCTGACTGTAATTTATCACATATCATCTAAAGCATACCACTTGTGCACTAACAAATAACTGAGCTGCTCCATATTCATCACTGCCCCAGAGACACAATTAGATCTCTTATCTCAATGTTTGTGTTCCTACAAACACATTAGCCGCTTTTTCCATGGCAGCGATGAAAAAAATCCACGGCTTTACACTCATGAAGTGTTAAGAACTATGCAGCCACTGAACACCTCATTGAGCCTTATGGAAAATATTAAGAAGAAATGCAGTTACTACCAGCATCATAAATTAAACCGATCAAGCAGATAGATCACTAGAAATGTACCATAAAGGTCAATGAAATATTGATGAGGGGAAATGGCTATATTCAGACTCATGCTTTGAAAAGAAATCACAGGCTCTATTATTGGATATAGTGACTTGGCAGAGCATCACTATTATTATTATTATTATTATTATTATTTAGTCACCCAAAACTAAAGCACATAACTCATTGTGCTACTGTTTGTGCTACAGCCATGAATAACAGCTTATTGAGGAGAGGTGATCTATGACTTTTATTAAAGATTGGATGGATGGATGTACTGTACGCCTGCTTGGTGACGAAATGCCCAAAAAAAACGTAAGACTTAAATTGAAAGGGGGTCAGAGGGTTCATATGTCCATATCAAAATGTCACAGAAACTTGAGGGGGACCAGAAAGAAAACATTCAGAAATATCCTAAAAACTTCATAGACACACCCTAGCAACCAGTCAGAACACCTTAGCAACCAAAGAAAAACTTACAAAAGCCAAAATGCCCTTACAAAATCTCTTCTTGGGCCTCTAAAGCACCTGTCATCTCAAAATCCAAATATTATAAAAACATGGGCACAGGTTCCTCAGACTTATGGCACCATATGAAGGAAATTAAGGAAAATCTAGGAGAATTATTCTTGTTGCAAAAAAAACATCCAGATTTATGTCATAATCAATACTTAAATGAATGGAACACACGTCGACTTGCTCAGCAGACACTTGTGATTTTATTTAGGTGTCCTAAAAGAAGGGTCATCATCATGCATGTTAAACTCATACTGATAGAAAAACAAATAAAAACTGGAAAAACAAAAACAAGTTATCAGCTCTTAATGGATGAATGTGTACTCGATAAGGGAAGATTCATTGCCAACCTGAAATGCCACTGTCAGCCTTTCATTGCTAGTCTGCATGATCCAATCTGACTGTAATTTATCACGTATCATCCCAAAACACATTAACAGCTTTTTTCCATGGGAGCAATGGAAAATCGAATGTTTTATGCTCTTGAGGTCTTATACACTATGCAGTCATTGAAAATAGCAGGTAATATCAGTAGAAATGCGCCTTAAAGGTCAATGAAATATTGATGAAGGAAAATAGCTCTATTATGACTCATGCTGAGAAACCGTAAATATATGATTCACAGTCTGTATTGTTCCTATAGTAATGAAAACATTTAGATTTGTTCAAAAGATGCTGATGATCTCGTTGAAGTGTGCTAAATAAAGGTTCATCATTAAGAAAACGGAGGAAAGACAAACTTGTACTACATAAGGGCATATGTCTTGCCAACCTGATTTAAGACACTCTCAGCTTGTCACTGCCGCTGTGAATTCTGCAAACTAAGAGTAATTGATCACATATGATCTAAGACACACTAATCTAAGTGCCAGGCGTTTCTTTTCATGCGGTGACATTCCAAGTTGTCCAATCTGCCTTACCTTTCCCAGCCAGGATGCCGCACTGCCCGGAGAGCACCAGGAAAAGCATCGCTGTTATCACGCACATCTTCATGATGAGACCAACACTTCGACCAGAACGCGATGACCTAATTCTTCCTCTGTTAATCTGAAAAAACACCACTCTTTGGTTTTATCTGTCCTTGAACGACGGTGAACTGAAGTCTCGCTAGTGAACTCCCAGCTGCGCGAGACGCGGTCCGAGCGCACGAGGTAACGCGGTCTGTGTGTCTGCGCGTTGCGCGAGTTAAACCCCCAGGATCAGGCTGCTACGTCACTCCCCGAGCAATTAATCTTGACCCATGATAAAGCATTTATTCACTCCCTGTCTAAATACTATTCTGGTAAATTTTTTATTTGGTATTTTTCATGTTTTAAAAGTGATATTAGACATTGATTTACCTTTGTGCTTACTGGTCGTTTTTTAAACTATTTCTTTCTTTTAATTTTTTCAGACTGAGGCAGCCCAGTATAAACGCACAGTATTTTGTCCAAACATCCCTTTCATTTATTATTGATATTATCATTATCTTAATCCAATGACAAGACTCCTCCCAAGGTGGGCATCTGTGATTTTTCACATTAAAAATGAATAACAATAACAAAAACAACAGTGCTGGGAATTTTTCTCTATGGTTCATAATCATGTTTGCATTTCATTGGCTATGATAAAATTATGATAAAATGACCTAAAGTAGTTGTAAATCCTAGAATATAAAAAACTTTCATATACAGTAAAAAAAAATCTTATTACAAAAATGCAAATACACAGTTATTATTAAAATGTTTAATTGGTTAACTGTAAGTTACCTTATCATATACAGTGAAAAATATAATACATGTAACATTTTACTGTAAAATACTGTAAAATTATGTTTTTTGCCAGTAGAAAGTATTAAGTAGCACATAGCTTATGGTGAAAATCCACTGAAAATGCACATTATATTTATGTGTAAATAACCTGTGTTACCCTGATGGTGTTTTTGTGTTTTATCACCTGTACAATTATGGTGGTTATCAGTATTTTTAGGAATATACAAAAGCAATTTGAATTATTTCTAGTATTTTGGTGTATCGTGGTTACCATGTAACCCGACTTACAGACAGACAACTTGGTGGACATCAAAGGCTGCAAACCAAAGTTGTAAAATTCTCACACTGTTTGTTCACGCTTGGAATTTAACAGAATTTCTTATGATTATGTTGCGTTTTGAAAAGTCACACTGATTTAAAATGCAGTTTTTTTAGCTGTGGTAATCCATTTTCAGTAAGACCATATTCAATCCATATTAATTTCCTTTTTTTCATGGTTCCTCCCATGCATTAACCATATGTGTACTAAATCCTGACTTACCTGTAAAAACTCCCATTTCACATGCAGAGTGTATTCTGAAGATCAAACATTTTCATTTCTGATGGCGGCTCATGCCCTACCTAAGATTTCCCCTCAGGTGAAATGAGATTTGTTAGCTGAGGTAAAAAAAAAAAGAGTGTGTGGACTTCCCATGTGCCCAGGTTGACTAGGAAAGCTTTTAATGAGCGTTCAGCCATGAACTCTAGGTCTTCTCATTTCCACCTCTCTTGAGAGCTCTACCTAGGTTCAATTCAAGATATCAAAACACTGTAAATAACATCTTCCTGTGTATACATTTTTAAAACATTTAAAATGTATGTAAAACATTTAGACTTTGGAAAGTGCAATATAAGAAATGCAGAAAGCTTACTTATGCATTGATTGAGATCTGTTATAGAATGCATTATGTAAATATGGGAAGTCAAGATAAAGAAATCATTTAGTAGGAGGTAAATTATAAATGCCTGTAAACGTCAGTCTTTTAAATGCAGTTTCATCACAATGGAGAAAGAAAACTTTCAGAAATCCATTTAAAATTCTAACCCACTACCCATTCTTTCGCTCATTTTATTTCCTATTTTTTCTTAGTTAAATGTCAATTTTGCAGAAGCCCAGGGGAATTTCTGATAATCGTTTTAGTTGCTTGAAAAAAATGAGCTGGTTTAAAATGCCATATTATTTCCCCAGTCTTCCTGAAACCTAATTTACCTGCACAGCTGATAGATTGGAAAAACATTTGTGCTCATTCATTTCAATCGTTTGGCTTGTTGCATTTTTAGAGGATGCATTCTGTTGAGTAAATTTGCTCTAGGTGAAAGCTTCTTCACTCTTTTATCAATGCATCTGCAAGTCTAAACATCCAACGCAGAGCAAACATGAGAGGAAAGAGCTGAGTTCTCTGTGAGAGGAACCTGCTCGTGCTGATGCCTGAAGCAGGTTATCTGCCACTGTATTAGATGATGTAGGCCTATACAGTCTTGCTGAGGTTTTGCAGAGATCCACAGTTTCGGATTGCGATCTTTAATTACTCCACTAGCAGGATCTTAATGCATCAACAGAAGCAACAACACTGTATGGTCACTTTGTGTACTGTTCTTTTCAAAGATATGTTTGTCAAGTGATAAGGCCAGCACCAGCCTTGGCGATTATACCAGTAATAACTATGGCTTTACAAAATTGAAGACAGCAATGAGATAAGGTAAAACTTGAACTTTTACAATGGGCTAAATGTGGAAAGTACTTGACAACAGAAAATACATGGATTCTCAATTCTCATTCTTATTAGTTGCCTGTATGTTCAGATTATGCTAACATGCTAACTGGAAAGAGTTTTACTCTTTCGAAATATGTAGGCTAATGTTGATCATTATCTACATGATATACACAGAGCAAGTCAAAATACAAAAGGTAATATTGGGTGACTTACAGAAGACTCTCAAAAAGTCTCTTTTTGCAACATAAATAGTTCCAAGCGAAGCCACGGCCGAATGAATGTTTCTCTTCAAACAACTGTGTTTTGTCTCTGAATGTGCGAACGAATGAACGAATCTATTGAACAAATGATTGAATGACTCACCTCTGCATTTCATTGTTGAATAAATCAGTGTTTTTGAATTAATCGGCTGACTGACTGAGTCAATCATTCACTTACAAAGACAATCGCTTGTTGCCTTCTGGCGTAACGATGTAACTGTAGAAAGAGTCACTTAAAAGTTCCCATCACTTAGACTGATCTATTTTGAACAGTGTAATTTTAGTATTATTTATATACTATATTATAGTATTTATTGATTTTTTTATTGATTTTTTTATTTTTATTTATTAATTTTCATATGTTTTATGTGCTTTTGTCATTTCCACTAGTTTTCTTTCTCTTTCTTTTTTTTTAGTTTTAGTCATTTTTGTACTTAAGCTTAAACCTGTTTATTTCAGTTAATTGCTATGTCAACATTTCCTATTTTTGTTTAGGTTTTTTAAGTTTTCATCTATTTTTATTAGTTTTAATTAAGATAAATGACAACACTGGCCTGGAAAACACAAACTCAGTAGACAAGCTAGTTAAATATTCAAAAGTCACAGTGCAGTCACAGTGCAGTTGAACGGTACTTGACTAATCAGATGCAAAGACTGAAAGTAATTGTTGAATAATAATATATGTATATACATTTACATCAACATTTCATGTCACTTGACACAAAGGCTAATACCTGTTTTCAATAATGCTATTCAATCTTTGTGTCGTATTACCCACATCTCTCTCCAGTCTTGTACTATTCTACAGGCATCGCTGTAATATGTCTTAGCTGTGTCTTTTGCTATTATGGAGCTCTCTGAATAATGAATTCCAATTCTATTTAAAATCTTATGAGAGCAATCTGTATAAATGAAGTCTGAACTCCTCTTTTGCAGGAATCACTCTTTTAGGATCCACCATTGAGGTGATGCATCATCCACAGATATTAAATTGTTTATTTGCTTTATGTGTTTTTTTCACTGCCTCGGTTAGACTCTGAATCCATCATTTGCTCATGGAGTCAATCTTTTCAGCACCTTGGAGAGTTCTCAGTATCTGTGGCAGTACTACCTGCCTCCCAAGAGGGGTCACCCTAGAGTCATTTGCGATTAATTACTGCCTAGAACAGGGGTGTCAAACTCGGTTCCTGGAGGGCCGCAGCCATGCAGAGTTTAGTTCCAATCCTACTCCAACACACATACCATGTAGTTTTCAAATAAGTCTAAATGACTTGATTAGCTGGATCAGGTGTGTTTAGTTAGGGTTGAATCTAAACTGTGCAGGGCTGTGACCCTCCAGGAACTGAGTTTGACACCCCTGGCCTAGAAACTACTTGGGATCACCTTGCAAAGGAATGAGTGAGTCAGAAATAGAAAAGAGACATTCTCATTTGAATGGCAGTCCTATACACTTAAGAACAATGTTTCTAAACAGAGCCAGATTAGGCATCTTCGACGTGTAACAAAAGCAGAACCCTTTTTGGTGTTGAATAGAACCGTACTTTGAAAATGCTTTCTAGGACGCTAATAGTGTTGTAAAGAACCTTTTTAATAATACTTCATTTTCATTATTTGTTAGCATATTATTCATATGGTCTTTTTAACCCTCTATCTGTTTTATAATTTATTGTAGCTTCTATTAGGGTTTTACATTAAAAAACGGCAACATGTTGTGTCATTTAGGTACTTTTATTTCTTATTGACATGAAATTGTAGCAAAAATGACAGTGCTCTAACAACACTTGTTAATGGTTATTAACAGTTATTAGCTGAATACATAAGTAAATGATAATTTACACTAAATTAGACCAATCTACCTTTTTGTAACTGACATAAAAAATGTTATGTCTTAAGAACCGAGCGGAACATGGAAAAGCATAGCCTTTGTCTTCTGTTACGCGCCTAAAGAGTTGGTCAAATACACACAACCAATCTCAGTGACATCACAACGACACGTGGGCATTTTGTTGTCGTAGGGTGGCACACTTTTTATGATCAGACAAACAAACAGTGTAGTACTGATTTATGCTTTTAATTTACAGTTTAATTTTGTATTTTAGGTAGACAGGCCTATCTCAATCTGTAGGCATACATGATGCAAAAATGCAGACTCAAAGAGAATAGATAACACCTTCAAGGCCAAACATATTCGATTCATAAGGCAGATATGTTGTCTGATTTCTAGGGATGTATAGGACTAGCGCAAAAGAGCAAATATCGCTGTGCTCATCACCTCTGTGTGATGTAACACAAAGAATATGACTCCATTAGTGTAGCACAACATTAGTCACATTAGCCAGAGCAGGCTCAGAGTATGGATCTTTACAGCCCATTTCCCCTTTAGTAGCTAATTAGGGTAGTTTTTGTGTAAAGTGCCTTTTTGAAGGGCAACAGAAAGTCTCCTTGAAGGGTGATTAGAAAAAGCTTTTTCTCCCTCCCGCAGGTTATATATTTATGTTAAAAAGGTAATACATAATGCATGAAGGACTAAGAAAGGAAAAAGAGAAGGTGGACGATATATATCCATATCCATAGCCTATGTATAAAGTTTCAATAGAGCCATTATCAATGTCTTTTGCGCCCCATTCGAGTCTGTGATATACAGAATCACAGTTCCACATGAATATAATTCACTTCATATTAGACCTTTAAAGGGATAATAGAATGCTTTTAAGATCACCTTGCGTTCAGAATCGTGCCCGCTGAGAACTTTCATCATCCTCAAGACTTGCTCCATCAGATAAAGGACACTGTTCATATCATTTGACTTTGAACGAGTCCTTGTCATTAAAGGTACAGTTAGAGCGAACGAGGTCGGTTATTATGATTAAATACAGTGTGGATTCAATGGTCTCTTATTAAATGTACTGATCTTTTTTTGTTTTTGACCACTAGTGGCTGCTGTCGCACAAAATGATGGGAACTGTGTTTTTCTATATCAATGTTCTGGGGGACATTAATAGTGTAACATACGGCTAACGATATAGCATGTAGCATTTGCATAAACTTGGAGGGAGCTTTGGATAAGGTAAACACATACAACTTAAACATTTTGTTTATTAGCATATTTGTCCGATAATAACATCTGCCGAAGTCATAGCCTTAATAAATACTTTAAGCTGTTTTGTAAATGCCATAATCCAAAACTAACGTTACACAGAAACAGTCTTAGAAAACTGGGTTTACTTGCAGCTGTCAAACTAACAATCTCTTTTGGTAATTTTGCTACTCTCCGTATTATACTGGTTTTTGACATGGTAGTATTCCATGGTAGAATACCTTGGAATATCATGTGAATACCTGAATATAGTTTTCGTTTAGTATCATATATCAAAGCACCATCTGATTTCATCATTGTGCAATGGTTATACCATAGGTGCCCATGACTGTTATAGTTTTTCATTGAATCTTTTCACTCACTGGACCAGCTTCTTCTTCTTCTTCTCCCCCCCCATGTGTTTTAAGTCACTTTATGTGTTTTAGTTGGTTCACATTATGTTAGTATGTGTAATCTTTATGTTCATACCTTATTTATCCTTTGTTGTAAGCTCTTCATCCTTAAACAAAAATACTTGTCTGTTCTCATCCTTGTACCTGCACAGTTTTATTATTAGGAATGTACACTATGTATTCTGCATCCATCCATCTATTTACCTGTTTTAATAAATAATAAGTGTATGTTTACAGGGTATGGTTTAGACAGTGTAATTTTGTCAACAAAATGTGCCTTGTCCAGTGTGTAATTTGCACTTGTTCCACTGTTTACTTTGGCTTGACAAACAGATCAGTCCAGTGCCAAAACAGCCTATTTATTACATTATCTACAGTAAGAGTATGTTACATTTAGATAAATTAAAGCTTTTTCAGTGTGCAATAAGGGATTTCTCAGGCACTAAAGAAGAAAGAAGATTTTAAATATCTAACTGGAAATAATGAACAACATCATTAATAAATGCCACTTGCTTCCATGTACAAAGCATGACAACTAGTAGCCTAATAAGACTAATTCCAGTCACATGTGTTCAAGGTTAAAGTGTGCAGGATCTACACGCTAATGGCCTACAGTTATAATAATCAATAATTCACAGGGTTTCCAATGCAGGACAGAGCAAAGTCAAGTTCAGGCATGGTACTTTAGCTTATTTGGTTTTACATTTTATCACACTGTATGTATAGCTCTCATTTATCCCACTTGTGAACATTATAAATTGTCTTTAAATAACATAATTTGTTCCCAGATAGTACTCTCATTTTATAGCAAAACATTTAGTTTTGTGCTCGTTTTGCAAATATTAGCAGCAATGTGATTAAGAAATGTCTTTTTGTTTATTGTAGTGTTATCGTGTTTACTATGCTGTGAAACACTGAAATGGCTGGCCGTATTCCTCTGGTTTTGCTGGCCTGTGGCTCCTTCAACCCCATTACCCACCAGCACATGCGGCTGTTTGAGCTGGCCAGAGACCACATGCACCAGACGGGTTGGTGCCACCTGTTCATTTACCTGAAATTGGCCATCATCTGTTATCAGGCCAAAATTGGCATCCTTTCCAATGTCCCTCTGAGCCTGTAGCTTTAAAGTGATTTCTGTTATATAACTGCATTTTGTTTTTTAATTCTAGTCTAAAGTATGTCTAAATCTATTAACCTTATAAGGCCAGACATATGAAATAATAGTTAGAAAAATAAATAAATATATATATATATTTATCTTTCATTTAAAGCGACAGGCTCAGAGGGACATTGGAAAGGATGCCAGTTTATTGAACCTTAAGATAAACTTTTGTTGCTTTTTTTTTTTTGCTTTTTGTAGACTTTTTGTTTAGTATTTAATTGATACATTAGGCTTTTATGGCTCATATAATATGATATGGGAGAATATGGAGCTCATACTCAAGGTGGAAAAAAACAGAGGCTCAAACTGAGCAAAAATATGCAAATTGGTGCGTTTTCTGATATTTTTATGGCCAAAAAGTCAGAAATTTTTGTAATGTAAATCAAGGAGATTTTGTAACAGTATAATAGACTGCATACATAAAATGCATATAAATATCACCCATGTAAATATCTACCAATAATGTCTTAGTAAGATGATATGTAAATGCATGATCAAGCATTTATGATCAAAGCTCTGTAGCTGTTATTGTGGGGGGGGTGTGTAAAAATTAAAATTCCTCAGAAACCTGATGTATCATGTTTGATGGTCTCATTTTACCTAAAATTTCTTATCTTTATCTAAGGAATGTGTGTATCAAATATGATACAGTATAAAGTTAAATATATCTTTATTGTTCAGAGGCTGTTCTTCAGGCTGTAAGAAATGAGTGTCAAATGTAAAGTTTGAATGTTTAACACTCTTAGCAGTGCCTTTGCATTAGATACAACATCAGCTGACCTGTTCTCAGTGAAAGTATACTTGCACAAGTTCATACCCAAGGGTAACAAGCAAAAAAAATGGCTTTGTAGCTGCTGTAACACCGTGTCTACAATGCAAGCAAGCATTTCAAGTTTTGTTGGTTATGATTGGAGCAATTTGTTGTGTTCCACCACTAGCTTGCAGTGTAGATGTAGTGTAACTGCACCTCTTAAAAGACTCTGCATGGTGCTGGCATGCTGATATTTTTGCTTGTGTTTATTTACTGTACACAGTGTACTCAAAAATTGCTTGCAGAAATAGCATATCAAGTAGCCAAAATAGCTTGCGTCTTATATTACCTCAAGAGTGCCTGGAGACTTGTTTGTGGTTTGTTGCCATTTTTATGAAAGATTAAAACGGATTTTTAAAAACTAATTTTATTGATTAATTCTGGTTTATAATGTCTTGCATGCACAGCTAAATGAGAAACTGCAAAACATTTGCAGTATGATGTGAATTCATCTTGACTATGCAAAATTACAGCATTATTTGGCAAAAACATTAAGCATTCAGCAACTCATTAGAGTCCGCCTGTGTATGCAAAGCTTGTGTTAATTTGTGTGCAGTGGCTTAGAAACTTTTGCAGGGCTGTTGCACTTAGAAAAGGAATCAATGACTGTTTAATAATCTGACAATTATTTACATTTTATTCATATGGTCGGTACTTCAGAGGAATAGTTCAACCAAAAATAAAGATTTGCTGAAAATTTACTAGATGATCAGATGTAGGTGAGTTTGATTCTTCATCAGAACAGATATGGAAAAAAATATCAGATTACATCAGTTGCTCACCAATAGCAGTGAATGGATGCCGTCAGAATGAGTTCAAACAGCTGATAAAAATATCACAATAATCTGCAAGTAATCTACACGACACTACAGTCCATCAATTCATGTCTTAATGAAACGAAAAGCTGCTTGTTCATAAGTAACAAATCCATCTTTAAGATGTTTTGACTTTAAACCGTCGCTTCTGGATAAAATACCAGTCCATAATAACAATTTCTTCAGTGAAAAAGTTCATCCCCTGTTGTCTTCTCACATCAAAATCTTTATTTATTTATTAAACTTATTTGTTTAGAACCGTTTTGGACCGTTTTTGTTATATAGAGGACTCATAGTTTAGTTGAAAGCAACGTTTTGAAGTTAAAAATGTCTTGATGGTTTTGTTTATTACAAACACACAACCTTTCGCTTCCTAAATGTTGATTTATGGCCTGGAGTTGTGTGGATTATTGTGTTTTTATTAGCTGTTTGAGCTCTCATTCTGACGGCACCCATTCACTGCAGAGGATCCATTGGTGAGGAAGTGATGTGATGCCAAATTTCTCCTGTTTCCGATGAAGAAACAAACTCATCTACATCTTAGATGGCCTGAGGGTGAGCAAGTTTTCATTTATGGGTTAACTATTCCTTTAATCCAAAACCCTCTATTGTATTGCATTCATGGTACACATTTTATCAGTTTATGCATTTCCTAGGAATAGAACCTATGTTGTTGGCATTGTATTACTGTTTGAGCTACAGGAACTGTGATTTGTTTTATATTTGATATCTAATTTGTCATCTACTTCACTCTTTTTGGGTCAGATATGTTGTCTCTCTCCATTTTGCAGGTCTGTATCGTGTGGTTGGTGGCATTGTATCTCCTGTCGGTGATAATTATGGTAAACAGGGTCTTGTTGCTTCTAAACATCGACTTGCTATGGCAAGACTGGCCCTGCAGAGCTCTCACTGGGTTTCTGTAGATGACTGGGAGAGCCAGCAGGCGGATTGGACAGAGACTGTGGTGACCATGAGGTGAATATAAATATAAAGAACAATTTTAGAAAAGTATTCTGCATTGGCTTCTTACCATGACTAGTGCAAATCATTTATCCAGTCAAAAGTTTGACAAGGCAAGTAACTTTTGAGTCTTTTAACACAACTGGGACACTGGCTGTAAAGGAAACATTAACCGGTTTTGACAGATGGGGTGCTAAATGCTGATTGCACTTCCATTATCCCAGGAACTGCTCAGAAGTGCAGCGATAGAGTCATCTTCGATGATAGGAAAGTTGCCTTTTTTCTTTACTTCAAAAGCACTGTTCAAATTTTAAACATACTGGCGTTATTAAAATGAATGACAGTTTATGATACGGCATACAGTTATGTCTGATATTGGCTTATTCTTCTCTTAGATGAACTGATTGTGCACATTAGGGCTTAAAGAGTGTTATATCTCACAAATGAATACCCAGAAGTCTCATTTATATAGTGCAATATATACAAGAAGAAGATAAAAGAATGACAAACATTGGCAAAGTATATAGGTATGGAATATAGAAATTCAATCTTTACTGTAGAAATATTTCATGTTGCATTTATATTTTATATGTTGCCTTTATATGTGAATTCACTTTGCATTACCCTCTGTGAAGGACTTCACAAATTCACTGTCATCTTCAAAATACCTGAACTAAAGCCAAAACTTTATAGGAGCCGAATCCTTAAATTCCCTGTGTAACAGATATCAAATAGTCAGGCGCTGACGTGACTCATTCCAGCCCTACTATCCATCATAACGGCCACAGTTTCCATTCTCCTCAGATTCTGCCACAGAAAACATGAAACATCCCATCATCCTTTAGTATTTGGCTGCTAGTGGTTTTCGTTTTGCAACCGTGCCAAATTCTTGTCCCCTCTTTTCGTCGTGATGTGCCATTCCTCCTCTTGAATCCCTCAAGATATATTAAAGTAACAAGAGACTGTTTAAGGACCCCTCAGAGCACTCAAATTTAGTTTTATGCCAACTGCTAGCTATGCCCTTAGGTGGCTAATTATTACAACAAAGCTGATTATAGCCTTTTGTGAGAAAAGTTGAGATATCTACTGTATAGGCTCATGTAATTCTGTATGAATGTAAAGCTTCTCCTACATTCATAAGCTGATTACCTACACTGTATGGCCGTTCATGCTCATCGTTGCTTATCTGTTGTGTTTGTTTCTCCCTGCCTCACTTAACACAGGTACCACTATGACCGCATAGCTGCCCAGTACCACAACAGCAAGGACCCGCCCACAGCCTCTGGTAAGCTCCACCCACATCTCAATATGTCTTTATAAAATTGGCACAGAAACCTCTCATCACAATTCAGTTTCCTCTAAGCCTCCTCTCTGGCCCAACAGAGCCTTTTCCGTCTTTGCTAATCACTTTAGATAAGTCTGATGCATTTAAAACAGGCTGTTGTCTTTTCTCTGGCCAGCAAAAGTGCTGTTAGGCCTCTTTTCAACAGTGCTTTTATTTGAGGTTGCTGTAGAGGAGCATGCTAATGAAGCGTAATACCCTCCACAGGATGACTGAGCTTAAGACAAGCGTGCTCAGACTGTTAATGAAGCTGAGATTAATAGCCAGGACAACTTTATAACAAGACAAGTGCCAAGAATGATAGAACACATGCAGACAAATACCCTGTTATCTCAAAACCTTTATTCCTTTATTCAGTGCAAACTCTAATGCTATTTTTTCATGTGTAATTTATTTTGTTTGACAGTGGACTGAATCAAGGACGTAACCATGTTTTGAACATGGGGGTGAACAATTTTTTTGGGAAGGGGGAAGGTAGTAATGGCCTTTTTATTTAAAGGAATTAAAGATTTAAAGGATTTAAATGAATTTAAGGAAATGAAGAAAAAGAAAGAACTGAATTTTTGTGAAGGATGAATTTGAGCTATTTCAAATAATTTTTTATTTTTTTTTAATATGGACACATTCACTCTTATTGGTATGGCTAATATGTTAAATTACATTAATCACACAAATAATTCAGCCTATATTTCAATTCATAAAACAGTTGTCATATATTAAATGTTCAGCTAATTAAATCTTACATTGCACTTTTTATGTTAAAAACTGAAGAGACTCTTTCACTCTCTTTGATTTTGATTGGCCATCTTAATCACTTTGACTGACGAGCACTGTTAGACCTCTCAGGCAGACCAGCCTAAAAATGTAACTTTTACAACTTTTTGTCTTTCTAATAACAAACAGTTACTGCCTTGGACTGAATATTACATAAAGAAACTCCTATTCATCCTTCTGTTACAATGATTAATAAACACATTAGTCGGAATTAGCTTAAAAGACGTTGAAAAGCATTGACATTTTCAAAGAAAGAGATCTGTTTAATTTTAGATTTCATGTTGAATTATCTCAGGGATTATTTTTTATTAAATTGCTTTCATGCAAACCCCATTTAGGCAATTAAAAGGAATCTGGCGCTTACTGAATTAAGCCATAGATTATTGTCTGGAAATATTAGTGTTTGTATTGGAATGTGCACAATGCTTTTCTTTACTGTGTTTTTCAAGAATGTATTCATTATTAGAATAGTTATGAAAGGGGTGGTATTTCCTCATCCCCATGCAGTGTGCGCATACATTTCTTTAGATCTATTTATAGCCACATGGAGTAGAAATAAAGAGCTTTAGTGGGCCGCCGAGGTTCATTTCCTGCCCCCTGCAATTCATGTCTGCTCAAACAAAAGCCAGCTCCCAGACACATGCTATAGTGAGAGAACTAGAGTTAAAAGCACACTATTGATTCTTTCATATCCTGTAAATATCATTGCTGAGGTGGAGCCCTTGCAATGCTGGCCATGAAGTGAATTCTAATGAAGCGTCGAGGAAAGACAAATTGAGATTTTTGCAGATTTCAGGCATGGGTTCAAGGAGTGTCAAACATTCTTCATCAGAACAGATTTTGAGAAATTTACATCACTTGCCAATGGATGTTTTTATCAGCTGTTTGAAATCTCTGAAGGCACCCATTCATTGTAGAGGATCCATTGGGGAGCAAGTGATGTAATGAATTTCTCAAATTCTGTTCTTGGATAGCCTGAAGATGAGCACATTTTAAGCAAATTTAAATTTTTGGGTGAACTGTTTGTTTAATTTATATATAAAAAACAATCAACAATGTGAACACTTTCTCCCCTACAGATGTTCCTCAGCTGAAGCTGCTTTGTGGAGCAGATTTCATGGACACCTTTAAGGTTCCTGGTCTGTGGAGGGATGATCATGTAGAGGAGGTGGTGGGCTACTTTGGACTGGTCTGTGTGAGCAGAGGTAGCCTGCAACCAGACCGGGCTATACACGAGTCTGACTTGTTGTCCAGACACCGGCGGCGCATTTTTCTCGTTCGGGAGTGGGTCCACAATGAGATCAGTGCTACAGAGGTCCGACGAGCCCTACGGAGAGGCCAGAGTGTTAAATATCTCTTACCAGACTCAGTCATTGATTACATAAGAGAGCACAACCTTTATACACAAGACAGTGAGATGAAGAACAAAGATGTTAAACTACGACCTCTTACCATGCAAACAATACAAGACTGACGTACAGGAAATAGCCTTCAGTGGTCTTGGTCACAAGTAATTGCAAAATATGTTTCAAAAGATTACATTTTTCTCTTACTCTTCATTTTGAAGATGTGAAAGCAGCTTTAGAAGAGTTGCATATTTTGTCTTGTGTAAAGTGAGCTTTATCCATGACCATGGTTTCCTAGTGTAATGTGTAGAGAGGGATTTAGGAATTTATCCTGTCTCTGCAGGAGTTCGATTTGCCAGATCACTGCAGAGCTGTAGGTCTATGTTCGGCAGGTCTGGGATTTGTTGACTTTTGCTGAATGTCACAAGGAGGATAAATAACAGAGCCTTTACACTTTAGAGAGCAAACACTGCTTCTTCCATTTCCATTTGCACAGAAAGCATCATTCATGTTGTCAGATCCCTAAAGATGTTTCATCAAGCTTTGTCGGTGGGGGGAAAAAGTGTTTCTGACAAAATAAAAATTAGAAGAATGTAGATTGGGATATTTGAGGCGATGTCTGTCTGAATCGCTTCCTTTTTCTTGTACCACTGACTGTGAGTTTTGACTCAAACCGGCTAGTTGCTTTAAGGGTGTTTTTTTGTGGTGTTGAAGCCCTCCTGCTGACAGTCTTTGTGTGGAGTTTGGGTTTTACAAGAATGCCTTTATTCATGCTGTCTTGAAAGAAAAGCCAGAGGAATTAATTCAACACTAGTCCCACACTTCTAGATGACCGTTGCTTTGTACAGAAGAGCCATGTGTGCCAATTCAAATCATCAGACACTTTAACTGGCAGATGTAAGGAGTGACAATTCAATTTAATCTTATATCAAGCACAAACCTACATTTCTTTTATTTGAAGAACAAATAGACAGATGCACAATAAAGTCTACAAGAATATAAAGAGTTCATCACCTGTAACAATAAAAGATTACAAAAAGGATATTTTATGTGCATTATTCTAAGAATTGAATTGAAATTCTGTTTTAGTTGCTATTTTATTTTTCAAAATCTGTTATGTGTAAGAGTTTTTTTTTATTATTATTATCAATAGCATGTTGCCACATTATATGGGGTAAGTTGTCACAATGGGACCTACCATTAAACAGACTAATCCTTTCAGTGAAATTCAAACAGTAAAATAAAACTATTATGAAACTGCAAACATGTAAAACACTGCATTATTAACCCCTTTGGACCCTGCAAATGGACATCACATGATTTTTTGTTTAAAGGGGTCATATGATGCGATTTCAATTTTTCCTTTCTCTTTGGAGTGTTACAAGCTCTTGGTGCATAAAGAAGATCGGATCGGCTTTCACCGTGGACGAAGCGGAGTTTAGCCCGGAGTCGTCACATGTCCTTCCGGACGCTCCTTCATCGAAATCGCCGGCCGCGCCGTTCTCAAGCCCACCCGCCTCTGCTCACTCTAACCCTCCCGCCGTTCCTCCGCTTTTTCAGACCGATGAGCTTTGTAAAAAAAAACGTTTCAGAAAGGCGGGGCATAGAGAAGAAACAATAATGTACAGTATGTGGAAAAAAGACCATGTTATTTCCACCTGTAACAATGACTGTACTGTGGTATTGCTGGACTACTGTACTGTTTTAAAAGGGTATCCTGGGAAATTCACATTTTCACATGGGGGCTATAATTTTCTTTTCCAGATGTAAATGTAGCTGTTAGAAAGATTGCCACCCTGCTGAAGCCTGATAAAGACATCACTCAGGATGGAGATCACTTCATCATAAAGACTCTCAGCACTTTCAGGAACTACAACATGGACTTTGTGGTGGGTCAGGAGTTTGAGGAATATCTGAGTGGAGTGGATGACAGGAAATGTATGGTGAGCAAACTTTCAAGGCACACTGAGGCTTGAGAGCTTCAAAATATAGTTTAAATCTTTTTTATTATAAAGTACTACTACACGTGTGGTGCGGCTGACACAAAACAACATATGCTGTTTGCGTTCAGTGGATACTCCAAAATGGCGCTAGGAGGAGACGAATTGTTGAATAAAGTCGTTTTTTTTTTTTTTTTTTTTCACACAAAAAGTATTCTCGTAGCTTCGTAATATTACGGTTGAACCCCTGATGTCACATGGATTATTACCGATCTCCTTGTTACGTTTCTGGACATTGATCGTGGTAGTACCCTTGCTGTCTATGGGAGGGTCAAAGAGCTCTCAGATTCCATCAAAAATATCTTAATTTGTGTTCCGAAGATGAACGGAGGTCTTACGGGTTTGGAACGACATGAGGGTTAGTAATTAATGGCAGAATTTTCATTTTTGGGTGAACTATCCCTTTAAGAAGCAAGCTTAAATGAATAGGCTTGCATGGTTTATTATACTTATTTTCACAAAAAGTTTATAACATTCCAGGATCAGTCTGAGTCATGTGATTTTCGTTATAATAATTCCCTTATAGGGTTGTCATTTGTATAATTTCATTGCCCTTGAGAATCACTAACTGTGCATGTCATTTACAGTCCACAATCTCAACTAATGAGAAAAGGGGAAAGTGTGAAATGAGAGCAATAATTGTCTCTTTAATCTAATAAGAAGCGTTACTCTCTCCTTTCATTTTCCTCTCGCTTTTCCTGTCTTTTGGAGAAACTTGGTATATCTAAGGCCTGTGTTGAGACGATTGCAGAGATACAGAGATAATCATGTTTCTTTTTTTTTTTTTTTTGCTTAACCCCTAAAGCCACCTTTTCAATATCTCTGACAAACAACAGACCGGTAGTCATTCATTTACAATAGAGAGTCGTACGGAAGCTGCTTGGAGTTCTGATTATATATGCAGGTTTTTCAGATACAATTCAGATGTGTTGCAGTATTTCAACTTTTGAGGCTAGATTGTATGTGACTGCCCAATTGGATTGGATGTATTCTAATCAAAGCAAGGTACAAGGTGAGATTTGCCCATATGTTTGCACTAGAACTTTATTCTTTAAACACTATTTAAAATGCACTGCAAAATGTTCAAATGTGACATTTGTACATGAATGTTGGAGATACCGGAAAGGCAGCTTGTAGTCCAGCACTCATACAAGTGTATTTTAGTATTATTTATATACTGTTAGTTACTGTTAAATTAGCTTTTAAGTAATTTTGGTATTTTCATTGTGATTTTTTTATTTTAATGACATTTTTAGGAATTTTGCTATGTGCAATTGTCATTTTTATTAGTTTTTAACCTTTTAATATTTCTAAATAGTAATTTATTTGTATTTCAGTTATAGTTTTATTTCTGATATAACTCAAAAAAAAAAAAAAAAAGGCCTGTGAAGTTTTTCCTCACCCCATTCAGTCCTAACAGTGCCCAGCATTGCGTTTGTTTTGATAAAGTAAAGATGTGCTCTTCTCATCCCACTGCAAAATCTGTTCTACTTCATTTTTTCTTCGCAGTCCTAACTTAACTCTATTTTTGCTGTATACAGTATATGTTAAAAAATAAATCTCTGTTATGCATTATAGACCACTATCACCTGGGATGGAGATAATCTGGTATGTGTGCAGAAAGGAGAGATCGAGGGGAGGGGCTAGACCCACTGGATTGAGGGAGATGAACTTCACTTGGTAGGTCAGTTCTCATGCATTTCATTTAATGCCCTTGATGGTATTCCCTCCCAGGTATGATTGTTTCGCATAGAGCTGGTATATATCAGAAATAGCCTAACGCGTATACAATACAGCATCTCAAAAATTGTTTGGGCTAGGAGGTACACGGCAGATGGTGGGGGAAGAGCTATATTCAAATCTCAAAACGTTCAGCCCCGTGATGATGAACCTGAAAAAGCACAACACTGACAGATTGATTGCTTAAATGCATTTGAACCGTTTAAATAATTCTAATGGGTGTCAAACACCATCATTATGATTTGATAGGATTTTTAAATGAAGTTGACTGGAATATGATGGGTGGAGGTAATAACAACAGATGTTAGGCTTCATCTGCGTGTTTGATCATGCATAATATACTGACTGCATTGCCGCAGCATTACCAAAGAACTGACATTGCGACACCAGCTGGTTGAAAGTTATATACATTCTAGTGTTGTGTTGAAAAAGACCGCTGTTAGGGAACATTTACCATGTTGATTATAGCCAAAATAAAATCTACTCTTAAAATAAATGTATTTTATTGGCATTGATGGTTCCATAAAGAAGCTTTAACATCCATGGGACGTTTCATTGTGGAGAAAGTGGAAAAAGGTTTATTATTTTTCAAATGTTTGGGTTTTAGCTTTGTTTTTCCCTGTTGTTTTCATGCTTGCTGAAGGTAATGACTGACAGGTAGTTTGACCAATAGCGTGCAGGCATCGTGCTGTGTGAGAAGCTGGGATCTACAGAGAACAGTCAAAGCAATGCAAATACTCGTAGCCTGTATAGAGAACATCAATAGGAAAACAGATCCAAAACCTGATTTAGAAATCCCGGCCAGGACGTGTCCGGGACAAACAGGACATATGGTCTACCGAGTAAATGATGACAGAATTTTCATATTTAGTTGACAACTATCCCTTTAAGCGTGTTTTCTTTGTATGCAGGAGCTGAGAGCTGCTGGGATTGTGAGTAAACAGGTCTTCAAAAAGTCTTAAACCCCTACCGACTGAACACCTGCAAGAGATCCAGGAAAATCCAACACTTTAAGGTATATAAACTCACGCCACATCTTCCTACATCTATCCGTCTATTGTGAAAGCCATACACCATCTGTGATAGTCTGTCACAATCTATAAATGCTTGTTTGTTCTTATCCTCACAGAGGAAGATCTCCAGCGACTTTCCTTCGTTGGTGCGACGGTTGTCATTTAGATGTTATTTACATTAGTGGTAGAGAACACTGGGATAAGCTGCTCTGTAAGTGAACTATCAAACAACAGGTGCGTCAGGATATTGTCTTGGACACAACAAGAAGATTCCTCAGATCGGGGATACATAAATATAATTAGACTCCAGAGAGGATGTGCAGAAGGAAAAATGATGTGACGAGTGGCCAGGACGTGTCCGGGACAAACAGGACATATGGTCTACCGTAGAGTAAATGATGACAGAATTTTCATATTTAGTTGACAACTATCCCTTTAAGCGTGTTTTCTTTGTATGCAGGAGCTGAGAGCTGCTGGGATTGTGAGTAAACAGGTCTTCAAAAAGTCTTAAACCCCTACCGACTGAACACCTGCAAGAGATCCAGGAAAATCCAACACTTTAAGGTATATAAACTCACGCCACATCTTCCTACATCTATCCGTCTATTGTGAAAGCCATACACCATCTGTGATAGTCTGTCACAATCTATAAATGCTTGTTTGTTCTTATCCTCACAGAGGAAGATCTCCAGCGACTTTCCTTCGTTGGTGCGACGGTTGTCATTTAGATGTTATTTACATTAGTGGTAGAGAACACTGGGATAAGCTGCTCTGTAAGTGAACTATCAAACAACAGGTGCGTCAGGATATTGTCTTGGACACAACAAGAAGATTCCTCAGATCGGGGATACATAAATATAATTAGACTCCAGAGAGGATGTGCAGAAGGAAAAATGATGTGACGAGTCTGAGTGCCGCCCAGCTGCTGTCGCTCTGATTGAAGAGCCTGTCAGTCTCTTGGGTTCTGAGCATGGCAGGGTTTTGCTTTCCTTCCCATCATGCCTCTGTGACTGTGCACACAAAAGAATCCATAAATCAGTGAAATAAAGAGAAATGCATTGCACTCTGCTGTTCATATGCATCTAAATGTGTTTGCTTGAACTTTCTATCAACACACTAGTTTAATAAAGGCATACCAGCAAGAATGTAAATTAAATATTGCTGCTGTTTTTGTATATACTTTAGAGAATCCAGGTTGGCATGTTCACTTTTCATTATTGCTGAGATATGCTTCAGTGGTTCTTAAGTATTACATGAATATTAAGAAGTGAACTAAGCAGCACCCATCCATCCACTTAACACGAGAACGAAAGGAACATAATCGGCAGTGTGTTGATAACTACAGAGCACCGTCTAGTAAAATCGGTGCAACCGTTCATTTTCCATATTTGGCCCTGAGTCTATCAACGGCTTCCTGCCAGGTGTTCCTTTCAGTGAAAAATGTTCACCCTACATTGGCAGCCCACTCAGCGTCCACTTCCTTTTTTTCCATGCTAATGGCTCCAAATATATTTTTGGGTCTTCATTTACTCAAAGGAATAGTTCAGCCAAAAATGAAAATTTGCTGAAACTTTACTCATCCTCAGACCGTCCAAGATGTAGATTACATCACTTGCTTACCAATGAATGGATCCTCTGCAGTGAATGGGTGCCATCAGAATGAGAGTCCAAACAGCTAATAAAAACATCACAATAATCCACGCGACTCCAGTCCAACAATTAATGTCTTGTGAAGTGAAAAGCTGCAAAAAAAAAATTATAATTTAAGATATTTTTAACAAACCATTGCTTACACCTAAAATCCAACTAAAAAAATGTCCTTTGTGCATAATATTGCTTTCTCCAGTGAAAAAGTCATCTTATCTGAATCAAGAGAGAAATATGCACAGATCAAGCACTGTTCACAAGCGAAAACGGTTCTAAACAAACATGTTGGTGGATTTTAATGTGAGAGGACAACTGGAGGAAGCTTTATTATGGATTATGGAGTCATATTTTGGCCAGATGTAATGATTTATAGTTAAAATGTCTTGATGAATTTGTTTCTTGCCAACATGCAGCTTTTCACTTATTGGTGAGTCATTTGGACTGAATTTAATCATCTGTTTTGACTCTCATTCTAACAGCACTCATTCACTGCAGAGGATCCACTGGTAAGCAAGTGATATAAATGCTAATTGTATTTTTTGGGTGAACAATTTTTTTTTTTTTAAATAATGGTCTATTTGTACTCGTGCAGCTCAAAGTGTGGCCATGTTCCTCTGGACTAAAATACACAGAAATTAACATGTTTAGCAAAGGTGGACAAGGTCAAATCTTTGTGAGGGAGGAAATGTACATTTGAGCTAGCTAATAAAAACAAAGCATACACAGGGCAATTTAGCATTTATTACTTCAACAATAATATCCACAGAAGCTTGTATTGCTCCATGTTCAGCACACCTTGAACTTTTAAACCTACGACAGATTGTGCAAGCAAAATAATACATTTTATACTGTTTCACATTTATCAACACATCTGAATAAAATGACGTCTGTTTACTCATAATCCCTTGTACCTTGCAAGGAGATTAACCATTGCAAAACTCTTTTATTCTTAGGTCCAAATTTACTTGAATGTATAGGTCACCTTCATGAGAGGGAGCTGGAGTTTCTCTTTTAACAAGTACACTACTAAACCTGATGATGAACTTATCATTACTAATTGGATTTGGGACTTGTAATGTGGGGCTTTTATGCAGACATTACTGCACTGAATCTCCTCAAATGTTCACCGGTGTCAAAGAAACCTCACACTCTAATTCAAAATGCCAGCTGATTATAACAACTGTTGGAAAATGATCTCAGTTTAGAACTCTAATGAGTACCTGAAAGCTCTTGGTAAGTCAATTACCAGTTCAAAAAGCAGAGAATCTTCTGTAGGCTTAATTAACATTATCATTACACTGCAGTATAAAACCTTTGGAACATAATTACATTACTGAGTAGGGCTTCATATTCCTACTAATTATTAATTAAATTAAAGAGTAACAAATATTTAATATTCTTATAACTGAATTTCACTCATTTGATATACAGTATATACACACACACACACATATACAAATACATACACAAATGGACAAGTTATAGACATGTACATACAGTACATTGTAAACTACTGCATATATGTGTGCAAATATGTCACATAGTGTATTTGTTTTCAAACTGTCTCTGAAATGTAAACAAAACTAACAGAAAATAATAAATATACACACTGTGAGTTAAGTAATCTCATTCTGATTTTGGCTCCGGTTCCTGGCAGACACAAATGTTGCTATTAGGAAAACTGCCGCTGTGATGAAGCCAGCAACAGCATCACTGAGAATAGAGATCACTTCATCGATGAGACAGTCAGCATTGACGGCATGACATTGACTAACTTTGCCAGGAGTTTGAGGAGGTGCATTTTGAGGTGTATAAAGTGGATATTACTTGAATCTGATATCTGCAGTTTAAATCCTCTTTAACTTTTATACATTTTTTACTTATCAATTATGCCTGTAGCTTTTAAGAATTCTTTATTATTGCTCTCCATGCTTCCAAACATATTATGCATGCGTTAGATTCAATCTGGATGATTCAGAAATAAAGCCTAATGAGTTAACTGAGATTAATTAGTAAAGGTCATGTGAGCAAAAAGCATTTTCTACTATAAAAAAACATTAGGCTTTTTTTTTTAAGTGAAAATAGATTTCAGCTGTATTGTGCTTGAATCACAAATTAATGTCACTCTCTTCAAGATGCACTGAGAATTTTTGACTTCTAATTTACATATCAACTGAGAAATGTCTTTTCAGTTAATTTAATCTGAAAGTTTATGTAGCAGAATGGTGTAAATCCATGTGAATAATGTAACGATTGTCCCCTGCCCTCTGATTTCTTGTGCTTTGAGCTTTGAGGGTTGGTTTATATCTTATGCATGGTATTGTGCACATTGTGAGAGTGTTTTTCCCAATATAGTTGTAGCCTACCGAGCAGCACATGTGTGGCGGTAATGAAGCTGATCTGATTAATATGGTGGCAAATAAAACTCGGTGTTCAAACTCGGTCCTTGAGGGCCATTGTCCTTCAGAGTTTAGCTGTTCTTGTCGCTGCAACTGTGACGTTTTTACGGGACTTTTTTTTTAAAGTTATATTCAACTGCCTAAAAACAAAACACCATGGTTCCACCATGGTCAATTTATGTACATATAAGCTATATAAAATCATTTGAAATGAAAGCATTTAAACAATAAACAGGTGCTTCCTTAAACATCATACAAACAGATCTGTCAGACTGGGTTAGTAATTTTTTATCTTTTTTTCTCCCAAAATTACTGATTACTGAAGATGTTAATGTTGCTATCAGGAAAATCGCTGTTTTGTTACAACCTGACAAAGATATCACAGAGAATAGAGATCACTTTATTATCAAGAATGTCAGCACGTTCAAGAACTATAACATGGACTTTGTGGTTGGTCAGGAGTTTGAGGAAGACCTGGGTCCAGTAGATGGCAGGAACTGTATGGTGAGTGTGCCAACATCAGTATAATCCAGAAGTATTTATGAATCACTCATGACGGAGAGAGAAAACTGGACTTTAATTAAAGTGTTTGTCTGCCGCTGTTTTCAGTCTTAGGCCTAGAAATGGCTCAAATAACTTTTGCTTTTTCATTTAATTTCTGTTCACTTGAATGACTTATTGTATTGTAATCCCCTCATATGGAATGCAGATAACTAAAAAAAGCCATTTAAAACCACAATGACTGAAATAGTGAAAGCATCAAAGTTTTATCCTATGTTTTAGTAATTTTAGTACTATGTTTTAGTAATTCAGATGTTCAATTTTGATGGCTGTTGTTAGAAAAATTGTAATGTTTAATGGTTCAGTCTCATGAAAATATTTATAAGGCATGCATTAATTTATCTGATTAAAGCATGAGCGGAATAAATGAAAAATTAATTATGTCACAGGAATATTTAAATTACATTGACAACATTCTTCCATTACAGTTTCACTGGCACAACAATCCTACATAAAACCATATTCATTTTTAAACAACAAAACAATAATTTATGTTAGTTAAAGTAACAAACAATAATTTTCACGGTTTGCTAATTTAAACAGCAATGTTTTTCTTCTTTCCAACATTTATTCCCACAGATCACCATCATCTGGGATGGAGAGTGTGTCTGCAGAAAGGAGAGATCGAAGGCAAGGGCTGGACCCACTGGATTAAAGGGTATTTAAACTAAACATCTTTTCTTATACACACTACTTTGCCCTCGTTTAGCAGTTACTTTGTTTTTTGGAAACCGTGAGTTAGAGTAAAACACATGGTAACTGATGCTACAAATGACATGTGATCACCAATGTGAATTAGTGGCTCATTGTGCAGGGGGCGCCAGGACAATATTATCATTACAAGGCTATTGTGCTCATTTGAAACGTTAACAACAGATGTTTGACCACATCTGTGCGACATTGTGCTTAATTAGCCCAAGCAACCCCTTTGGCAAAAGGGTGTCTAAGGTGTGTTGAAGAATCTATATTTAGGTGCATACCGCCACCTGCTGATAAGAAGTGCAATTTATAGAGACAACAAAAAGGAACGTGTTTTGAAAAGCACATGGGCACCTGATATGAAAGTTATTGATTCAGATGACCTTTGACCTGGAGGATTTAAAAAAACAAAATCTGTGTTTTGTTTTGTTTTATAATTATGTTCTGTATATTTTCTATGCAGGAGCTGAAAGCAGCTGGAGTCGTGGGCAAGCAGGTTTTCAAGAAGTCTTAAGCCAGTGTTGTATAGTTGTGCCCTCTACTGGAAAACACAAAGAAACATCCACAGCAGACAGAGCTATGTATCCATTCATTCTGCTGACATCAGTCTATCTCTTTGCATTTATGCATTTGCTTGATGTGCCTTTCTAGATTACTCATCAGACAAAGCTTATTCCAAATCAGCAGTTAATTTGGTTAGTTAATATGACAGACATCCATTCAATTCATGTGTGTGTGGGTTTGGTATGTTTTAGTGCCCTAGTGTACTAAGATTAGCCTCCTAACTGAGAGCTTTACTGCTGTCTAAAAATACCCACTTTAACATCTGATGGTCTTTCTGGCTGGAGAAGCGAAGATGGGTCTTCACCCCGCAGCAAATTGAGCTCTTTTCGTCTCCTCAGAAGCAGGAAGAATATGAATGGGAGGGGAGATGATATGATGAGGGTCAATACAGCTGCACTGCCGCATCTTTTGTAGATTATGATACTGACAGACTCAGAAAATATGTGCTGAAATTGTGCTCTTGAAATCACAATTGATGGACTAAAGAAAATTGACAAGAACTGTGCAGATGTTTGTGTTCTTTTAGCTAATGCAGAGGTTTTCTGTACGTTTGAACAAACACGTTGGAAGAGTGAACATGCATATTTTTGTGTTCCCATTTTATTTTCTTTGACAAAGTTTTCACCATACATTGTTTACATGAGGAATGAAAAAGACATAATAGCTACACTTAAAAATGAGTATTTAACACAACAATTACTGTTATTAATAGGCAGAAATGTTCCCTTTTCTTCACAGTAGAGTACTTGTGGTTCAAGGCACATCAGTCGAGAACTTGTTTCCTAAACACTTGTTTACACATCACTCCACAGACTCGCATTTCCTGCAAAATAAATAATAAACAAACAAAAAAAAATTTAAAAATGAAAACAAATTTTCTTTTAAGGAAAGGACATGATGTGACATACATTTAATAGCATAAATGTACTTTTACATACATAAAAAGGTCCAACTAAATGTTGACCTCCTTTTTTACAACTACTGTACATGGCCGTGGAAAATTAATTTGAGTTATACTACAGTTTTTTTCACAACATTACTGTTTTTGTTGTACATTTGATCGAATAAATTCAGCCTTAGCAAGCTTAAGAGACTTCTTTCAGAAACATTTTAAAAATCTTACCGACTCTGAACATTTGATTGGTAGTGTAACAGTTTTTAGGTAACAGTCATTTATACAGGTTAGCAGCTATTATGCACAAATATTTGAACACAGAATGTTGAGTAATAAATGAAGTACATTCCAGGCAGCTGTATAATGAAGTCACTAAATGGATTTCAGCGTATACACGTTTTAGATGCATTTGTTATTGTAATGCGTGACTGCTGCAGTAATGATGTTATCTTATTAATTACACTGTTGACTACACTAACAACACGAAGCAGCCAAGTGTGACCTTTTTATAAAACAACAGAGCATGTCCTCATATGAACTGCATCCTTATACACACTTACCACATGTAATTCATCCCCTTTCACCCACTGGGTCCAGCCCCTTCCCTCCTTTTCCCCTTTCTGTACACACACCAGTTTGTCTCCCTCCCAGTTTACCATGGTCTACAAAACAAGGACAAATACACGCTGATGAGAAAGATGAAGCTGGTACTGACTGACACAGAGAATAGAGAATAAATTGTATACAATTTGCCAAAAACATAGCACTTTTAAATGTAAGGGTGGGTTCCTCCAATTTTACCTTGAATGCGCAAGGCTTCTGGTGTCAGTCACTTCCAGTTATTTTAGCTGTACAATATTAGTATTATTTAAATGTATTATGCTTTGTAGCCCAAATTTTACTGTTTGCTGCACATTCTTGTTATTTACCTATACTAGCTAATGACGTCTAATGACATCAGACGTCTCGCACATTCACAAGAAATAGCTTACTTCAGCATTAAAAAAAAAAGTACAACAATTTTTGGACAACATTTAACACCAATAAATGTCACAAACACAAAGAAATGGCAAGAAACAACGAATTAAACAACATTTTGAAGTAGAAAGACTAAAATATTATTTTCTTGTAAAACACTCCATTTATCTTTACCAACTTCGAAAATAATGTTATACACTGTATACAAGTTGACCTAAAGTTCCCGAGAACCAGGTGTTTGTGGCATTAACCCGAACCCCTCGTGGATTTAAGATCACAACAGGTCATTGAATGTAAATCTCAATCTAATCCGATTTACTGACTCATCCACCACAGTAACCTAGGAAAAGCAGTTCAGAATAGTTTTCCATATAAAAGCATTTCTGCTCTTACATTATTGTTCAGTTGCACTTTAAGTCGTACTTTTATAAATAAGGAGGTCACTTACCATACATTTCCTATCATCTACACCAACCAAATCCTCCTCAAACTCCTTTCCAACATCAAACTCCATATGGTAGTTCCTAAAGGCGGTGAGAGTCTTGATATTAAAATGATCACCATTCTGAACAATCTCCTTATCAAAGATGAGATAGCTGGCAATTTTTCTGATGACAACATTCACATCTGTAAGTTGAATACATGAACACGTCAAACATAGCTATATACATGAGCCAATTTTTATTTTCTTTTTTTTTTTTTATAATAGAATCAGGTCTGCCAAGAGTACTAAAACGTATCTCTTGAGTTCAAAATACAGACATGTATTTCTCTTGCTTTGACTGTTTCGAACAGAATATATTCTGCAACATCTGACATACCTTGTTCAGCATAGAACATTAATTTCACAGGAGTATAATGAATAAATAAATAGAATATGAAGTATCAGCCTACCTAGTGCTTCCATGTATTCATCAAAGTTTTCATTACTTGTCATTTTCTAGAATCCATTCATGTCTATGGGAAACATATTTGCTTCTTTTTTTGTGTTTGCCCTCTGCTCTGATGTTTCAATGCTTCAACATCAAAGTGCGGTGTGGCGTCTCAAATCACAGGACATGTAATCCTAAAGCCAATTAGGACCTTTGGATTATCTCAAAGAGTGCAATGTCTGCTGTGGACATTTTTTATATATATATATATATATATATATATATATATATAATATATATATATATATACAGGAGCTCTGTCATCGGGAGTGAATTGCAATACATGATGCATCTCATGAGCTCATGTCAGTCAACACATATGAACAGACAGACATGCCAGTTTGTAATTGTTTTGATTCTCAGCCTGTCAGCAGCACAACAGTCAGTCAAAGCAACAATCACAATGCTGTCAAACAGGTTTCCATTTATGCCTACAGACACCAGAGAGAGAGAGAGAGAGAGAGAGAGAATTGTTCACTGCACAAACAGGAGGTGAAGACCTGTCAGTAATGAGGCCAGTCTTGAGATGTCTTCCTGACTATAAATAGCTCTGAAGTGTTAACAGCGAAATCTAGAATAAAAGATACAGAACTGTCATTATGAGCTATAGTTGAGATGTTTACTTTTCAGATCATGGCCTATTTCATCTTCCACAAACAAGATTTGCCACCTTTGCCAACCAAACCTGTCTTGTTGTATCTACACTATATAACATTCCAAATTCCAAATTTGGGGGGTTTTGAAAGTCTCTTACGCTCATCAAGGCTGCATTTATTTGATTTAAAATACACCAAACTAAAACAACTAATTGTTTACAAATGTACATTTTCAAATGTAATTTATTCTTGTGACGACAAAGCTGAATTTTCAGCAGCCACTACTCCAGTGTCACATGATCCTTCAGAAATAATTTTGCTGATCTGGTGCTCAAGAAACATTTCTTATTATTATCAACATTTTAATATTGAATGTGATTAATATTTTTGTGAAAACTGTGATACATATTATTTCAGGATTCTTTGATGAATGGAAAGTTTTAACCTCCTGAGACCCTGCATCCTCATATGAGGACATTATATTTTAGTGAATTTCTCTGAGACTATACATGCCACAGTTTTAAGTCTGGACTAAAAGCATGTTTTTTTTTACGCATTTTGGGAGACACAACAAATGAATAGGGAAATAAAATGTATTTCAATATTCCTATGAAATATTATATATTATTATGAAAATCTTGCCAATTATTACTCGCATTATTATATTTATTTTTTCATTACATGTTGCCCCAAAAACACATTAATATGCAAATTAGATTTAGTTTATAAATACATTAGCCTATATATAATGAGAAACCCTGTTTATGGCCACTTTACACACATTTTGCATGAAGAAAAATTGTAGGTCCTCTATGCCCCGCCTCTCTCAAACACGTCGTTTTCAACAAAGCCCCCTTCTTTGACAAGCGCAGTCCGCTCTGATTGGCCAGCTGACCCAGTGCATTGTGATTGGCCGAACACCACAAGCACTG
>NW_015542885.1:849239-849552 GCF_001515605.1 Sinocyclocheilus anshuiensis
GGATTTAGTGTGCGTTAAGGGCACTGCGCTCTGGCGTTTTTAAGACCTGGGACAGTCTTGCGCACTTACTTCCTGTCGCGCGCAAGAACCCGCGAGAACATTTGCTGAACAGCTACACCTGGGGCAAGTTCAAGCTCAAAGCGTAACGTTTTGCTACGGTTTCCGGTTTGAACGACATGTTTCCTGGAAACGGTGTGCAACGGTCTGCAACGGGGTTTGAGATACGTTTTCTCTTGTTTGGTGGGTGTGTCAAAAATGTCAGCCCAATCAGCAGCAACATGTATATAAACCACGCGGTATTAAAGAGACAGCT
>NW_015542885.1:849861-861949 GCF_001515605.1 Sinocyclocheilus anshuiensis
TCCTTAGGAAGGTGTGCTAAATACTGATTAATGTAACATAAAAATACTATACATATTTATATATTTTGCTATTGTATTATGGAGTGACACTTTCATAAACTTTTCTATACCCCTCTGATTATATAATGGTAAATATTACAATATCATAGCACAACAACAGTGATCAGCAATAATGATAAGCCTAATACTCACAATAAAAATAATAAGGTCATATAGATCCTAACACAGTCTCGGAGGTAAGAAGTCCTTCACCTGAAATGTTTGTCTTTTCATCCTGAAAAATGAGGCAAATGTTGGATCACAATAATTAGGAACCACAGTTTGCACAAATCCCTTCACTCTATTTGGATGTTCTCTTTTATTCTGGACGGCAAGGGCAGTGACTGTAACATTGAGCGTATTTTGCAGTATTAAACACGTATTACCGATTTCATCAGGCTCCGAAAATTCTTCAGAAAGAACACATAGAATGGCCTTCTCAGCTGCCATAGTTGCAACTCTTGCGTCATCAGAACAGGGTGTTCAATGCACCACCGTTTCGTTTAAAACACGTTTTGCACTGTTTTGTCGGGGCTGAACGCAGCCCTGGTCAGTTTTCGATAGGTCAACGATTTCGGCACAACACTGGCTTAGTCGCGGTGAAAGTGATAAGTAAACGATGCACAGTGCTTAAAGCCATGTTATAATTAAATGTTTACGGCCACAAGTAGCTGTTAGAAAACATATAGATTGATGATTTTCTAGAAGCAAGGATAAAATAACATTTTGTGTATCCATCCTAACAAAACGATAGCTGAAATGTGGTACTTTAGCCTATTCACTAAAATAAGTTTAATCTTACCATATCCAAAAACTCGCTCACTCTGCTGTTATTTAATAGATTAAATGCACTAGAATTGTATTGAATAGTACGTGGAGACACGTTTTTAATTCAAATATTAATATTAATCAAAGATTTATTCACTTTTAATGCGCCTTATTTCGAAATGTACAGAAATACGTGCTTTCATATGTCGTTTAGTTATGATTATTTCATTTATTCACTATAGCCTACTATTTATTACTAGTGTCTCATTTCAGTTTTAGTTTGGCTCTAGTTTTGTATTTATTCCAGTTTATATGAAAAGGTTCATGTAGCGTGGATTAAAATGCATATACAGACTAAATCCTTTTCACTGAACGTGTTAAAAATACGTTTGAAAAGTTGTCGGGAGCATGGTGGTGGTGACGTTGAAGGCGAGCGACCGTGGTTCGTTTATAGCCTAAGTTTAGCTTTTAAGTTCTGGCGCTTTTATTTTGGCTTTAAAATTCATAAAATTAGATTATGTTGTGAAGATTATCTTAATGGACAAAACGTGTAAGTTTCATGAACTATGATTGAACACAGAGCTTATTTTTTGCGATAATCCAAAAGCCTATGGAAAAATCCTATTGGCTTTTTGTCGAGGGAACCAGTGCGATGCTAACAGCCGATCCGCATACAAAGTGACGTCATAGCTCCCCCACTCTATTTTCAACCCAACGTCCTTACCCAGCAGGCTCAACCCAGCATTTTTCTCTCCCATTAGGTCATAGATCTCTCTTATCATCACTCTGGCCTCTCCCCTCATTGTGAATGAACAGTCGAGTATAAAAGCTTTGGTGCACCTCCTCACTTGAACTGGCAAAGCTCCTGAAGTCCAGAGCTCCTGAGCTCATCGCACAACCATGCCTGTGGATTTCACTGGAAAATGGGAGCTGGAGTCGAGCGAAAACCTTGAAAATTACCTTAAAGCATTGGGTAAGCCTGATCAGTTGTCTGTTACCATAGGTCAACAGAGTAGAAACAAGATAAATCTGTGCCATTTCCTAATTCTGATTATGCAGTTTTATTATAATATTTGACATAATTGAAAAATATGATATAGTTTATATCATGGAAATGACCATGCCAAGTTAAAAAATATTTACTCTCATAGACATTGACTTTGCCATCCGCAAGATTGCAGTCCACCTCACTCCAACGAACCTTTATCCAGGATGGGGACAACTTTGTGATTAAGACACAGAGCGCCTTCAAGAGCTATGAGCTGAGCTTCACTATTGGAGTTGAAAAGGAAGAATTGACTAAGGGATTTGACAAAAGGATGCTAAAGGTGAACTATTTATATTTAATATTTGTGATCCTCCTCTAATGACATAATGCTATTTAACCTGTTTGGCCTGTTGGCCATGATCTCAGTAAGTTTGTTCAGTAATGAACCTACAGTAAAACAAATAGAGCACAGGCTTAAACTTTTGTCCAGAGGGACAAAATGCATTGAAGGTCTTCCCTTTTTTTTTTTTTTTTTTTTTTTTTTTTTTTTTTTTTTTTGAGGGCATCTGAATTTATTTTATATAAACAGTGCTATCTGTCAGTGATAGAGTAAAATCTCCTCAATGAAAATGTGTCTTTTTATATAATGATCAGTAGGCTATATAATGATAAAAAAACTATTTATTAAATAAATAGTAAACATATAAAAAGAAATTGTAAAATTTGTTTGTTTTGATTAAAATCATGTAAAAACAGGCCAGTTCTTGAGGTATATATACAGGTGCATCTCAATCAATTAGAATGTCATGGAAAAGTTCATTTATTTCAGTAATTCAACTCAAATTGTGAAACTCTTAAATAAGTTCAATGCACACAGACTGAAGTAAAGTCTTTGGTTCTTTTAATTGTGATGATTTTGGCTCACATTTAACAAAAACCCACCAATTCACTATCTCAACAATTGATGCCTTGACCCCAGCCTCAGTCCATTCCTTGTGAAGTTCAAGTCTATCAAAATCAAGCTGTGTATTAACCTGTCTAAATAAAGACAATGAGATGTTATGGCTCATAATTTCTTGTGAATGCAACTTAGTTACATTTTTTTATTTGTTGTTTTCTCTCTCCCTTGCTCACACAATCATAAAACCACACAAACATTTTTTATACAAATACATATTAATTGATGATATGCATGATCTAACACAACAATATAGAGCTATAAACATAATTAATTTCCCCATAATGAGCTAAAAACCATTTTACATACATTGGAGGACTATTAAAGATCCAATCAATACTATAACGGTCAAACATGAAGTGACACATATCTAAAGCAAACTATATTTGTTAATTAATTGATTTCATTAGGCTATAAATATGATCTAACTACTATTTTATATTTATAATTATAATTTATATAATTAATTTATATAATTTATATATTTATAATTATAATAATTAGATGGTGGAAGATACACATTTAGATACACTGTAGAAAACGAGCAATTGTGTAATTGTACTTTTGACTCAAGGCTATCCTTACTGAGATGTAGCCATTGTAACAGGTTCCTTGTATACTTGCCTTAATATTGATCATACGTCTAAACATTTATCTATTAACCTTTTAAGATCATACTGCGGTGAGACTTTTCAGGCACATTTCAGCACTGTATTTTTGGCGTGTTATTCATCATAATTACACTGAAGGTGGTACCATTTTTGGCTTTACAGGAAAGGGTAAGCTCAAACTCGCCGCAAGCGCCTAACGCCATGCAGCATCCCTCAAAAGCCGAGTTTAACCGAAATTACCCGAAACACTCCGAAGCCGTCCGAGTGTCACGTCAACGCTTCCGACGTCATGCGTACTGGCTTTGGAATAAGTTCCACGTCACATTTGCCTGCCGTGCACAAAACTGCAGGCGAAAAAACACATCAGACTCTTGGTGGATGATATAAAATACTACAGGTGAAGGAGACCAAAACCAGCAAACACAAACATGGTAAGTGTGGCGTCAGGATCTATATTATGGGCAATATTACAGCTGGTTTGCAGATTTTGTGTAAAAATACGCTTCGAGTAAAGTTAGCTCGCGCTGTTAGCCTCGAAGGCCTTTAGAATGGCCACATAGACAACTCTTTCATTCAGTCAGTCTGTGAATTATTTATTCATTTTCACTCACATTCTAGATCATACTTTCATTTAAAGCCATTTACCATTACATATATTATAAATTAACTGTTCAGTTATATGTTGTTATGAAGTGATATCGTGTGTTCTGGCTAACAGCTGATGATATGAATGTGACTTTAACATTAAGTACACATTAATAAATAAACAGAAATTATGAAATGTGCTGCTGTATATATTCTGTTCAGTAACATGGCAATTATCTGGAAGAGGTTTGATTTGTAGTGGTTTTATTTATTATTAAATGTACTGTAAAGGTTAGCTGCTGTTTATCAGACTTTTAATTGGGTGACAAATAGCAAATGTGTTGTGGGGAAAAAAACAGTCAAGGTTAAATAACAAAATGTCACAGTTTTCTGTTCTTGAAACAGCGAACATTTGTGCTTTTTGTATAGACTGTTGATGTTACTGCTGTATACTTGGTGCTGCTAACCAAAGAGATGCTGATTAATCAACTTGTAATTGTCTTGTCTTGTCTTCTAGCCTCTGAGGCTGGATATCAAGCGCAAACTCACGGCTCGATCTGACCGTGTCAAAAGTGTAGACCTTCATCCGTCCGAGCCATGGATGCTGGCCAGTCTGTACAACGGCAGTGTCTGTGTGTGGAACCATGAAACACAGGTGACTAGCAGACCTTATGTTTTTCACCGTTTGCAATATATTACCATCTGATCTTCACATTTTACATTAAGGATACAGCAGTGTGTGTTGCATGTGTGTCTAATATTGCTCTTTCATAGACTCTGGTTAAGACTTTTGAAGTCTGTGACCTTCCAGTAAGAGCTGCCAAGTTTGTTGCCAGGAAAAATTGGGTCATTACTGGTGCTGTAAGTATATATGTGAATAATAATAATATGCACTATTATATAATAGTTATCAATAGTGTTATATGTGTAATAATACATAAATATGGAACTTTTGATAAATTTTCTCCCTTTTTTGTAGGATGACATGCAAATTCGGGTTTTCAACTATAATACACTAGAGAGAGTACATATGTTTGAGGCCCATTCAGATTACATTCGCTGCATCGCTGTTCATCCCACCCAGCCCTACATCCTCACAAGCAGTGGTATGTACAGATTAAATTTACATTAAGTATTTATATTGCATATGTATATGCAGTATATGCATATATTAATATGTATAACATAGTATACTACCATTGGTTGGGTCAGTAAAGAAATTATTACTTTTATTCATCAAGAATGCATTCAATTGATCAAAGGTGACAGTAAAGACATTTATAATTTTACAAAAATTCTGTGTATCCAATAAATGCTGTTTTTTTTTCTTGAGCACCAAATCAGCGTATTAGAAACTGAAGTCTGGAGTAATGGTTACTGAAAATTCAGCTTTGCCATCACAGGAGTAATTTATTTATATATATATATATATATATATATATATTAAACTAGAAAAAGTTATTTTAAATTGTAATAATATTTCAACCTTGGTGAGCATAAGAGACTTATTGTAAAAACATAAAAAAATCGTACTAACCCCAAACATTTAAACTAGATATGCACCGATCGATCGGCCAGGGATCGGAATCGGACGATTTTCCTCATGATCGGTCCGGATCGGTCGGTCAGTCTCACTTCTTTCCAATTTCGAGCCGATCCGTTTTGTTACCAGCGGCACATGCATCCTGCTGCTGTCTGTCATGTTAAAAGAAAGACAAAGAAAATCACTTTCTGCTCTTAACTGAATACGTTTTAGAACTTTAATGGTAAGCATTAATCTGTATTTAATTTTTACAATGAAGATTACAGAAATTAATGTATCATAAAACACTGGATGTGTTATTTTATATTTGATTACTTTAATTTCTGTAGTATTTCTTACCTGAATAAAAACTTACTTAACCTGAAAAACTTAGTTTCATAGCTCTCTTTATTCTATTGCATCTATTTGTGCTGTTGTTTGCAGTTTTTTTTATTTGTTCTTATTTTATTACAGACTTTCTACTTTTTTTATGAAAATAAAACTTTGCGTTGAAGAAAAGTAGATTTTTGTTTGTATATGCTGTCAATTATAGTTCTTAGAAAGAAAATCGGATTTGGCAAAAATCGGTATCGGCAGATCACACTAACAAAAAAATCAGAAATCGGAATCGGCCAAGAAAATTGCAATCGGTGCATCTCTAATTTAAACTGTGGCGTATATGTACAAAATGTTTGTGTTTAACACTCATTGGATCTGTGTACGTTTAGATGACATGTTGATAAAGCTCTGGGACTGGGAAAAGAAATGGTCCTGCAGTCAGGTGTTTGAGGGCCACACACACTACGTCATGCAGATTGTCATCAACCCCAAAGACAACAACCAGTTTGCGAGTGCATCACTGGACAGAACCATAAAGGTATGACTGAACGCTCATGCGGCTGGAGCAAGTTTGAATCTGACTTGTTACATTTCGCCTATAATTTCATCCGTGTTTTGTTTCAGGTTTGGCAACTGGGCTCTTCCTCTCCTAACTTCACTTTGGAGGGCCATGATAAGGGGGTGAACTGTATTGATTATTACAGTGGAGGAGATAAACCCTATCTTATATCTGGAGCTGATGACAGACTGGTCAAGATTTGGGACTATCAGGTTTATTTGATATTGATTATATTGATATGCTTAATGCAGCAAGTCACTCCTGGCTGTTTATTTACTTCTGTTCTGTGTACCTCTCTCTCTTTAGAATAAGACATGTGTGCAGACGCTCGAGGGTCACGCTCAGAATGTGTCCTGTGTAAACTTCCACCCAGAGCTGCCAATCATCATCACTGGATCTGAGGATGGTGAGTTGTGGCACATCTTCATTATAATGTTATAGATCTTTTAATGATCACTTTTATAAAACTACATGGCCTCATTCCTGATGCAAATGTTACTCTTTTTGTTTTATTATTCAGGCACGGTTCGAATCTGGCATTCCAGCACTTATCGTCTAGAGAGCACCCTGAACTATGGTATGGAGCGGGTGTGGTGTGTGTGTGGCTTGCGCGGCTCCAACAGTGTGGCATTGGGCTATGACGAAGGCAGCATCATTATCAAGGTACTAAAAATAACACAAAAGTAATACCATGCTGTTTCCTGTCAGTAGTGTGACAAAGCTCTGGACTGCTAATTGGAAAGTTCAGTACCTGCAACAAGAGAGCCATACTGTTGCGCCAGGGCTGTCAGCAAGAGAGTGGAGGATAGATAATGTTACAAATGATTTCTATTTCAAATAAATGCTGTTCTTTTGATCTTTCTATTCAAAGAATCCTGAAAAAGTATCACGGTTTCCAGAAAAATATTAAGTAGTTTTCTGCTTGTGAACAGTAGTGTATATAGATAAATTTACATGACATTTCTCTGTACTTAAATGAACATTAACTAATTATGTGAAGAGCTTTATAATGTCATATCTCATGTGGAGAGTTCTCTATTAGTTAACCGCTTTATATTTCGGTTTTAGCTTGGTCGTGAGGAGCCAGCCATGTCAATGGATACCAGTGGAAAAATCATTTGGGCCAAGCACTCTGAGATTCAGCAGGCTAACCTCAAAGCAATGGGAGATGCTGAGATCAAAGATGGCGAGAGGCTGCCACTGGCGGTGAAAGACATGGGCAGCTGTGAGATCTATCCACAAACCCTCCAGCACAATCCTAATGGAAGGTAAGAGCATTACATCTGTTTTTTTTTAACGCTGCTCATTTACATGTCTCCTAGTCCTTGCTCCTATTTATTAAAGTAAATATAATTTTACAGTTGTTATATAATTAACATTTCTCAACATCCAGAGGTTCAGTACTCTTAATCTTGTGTTTAGGTTTGTGGTGGTGTGCGGAGATGGAGAGTACATAATCTACACTGCCATGGCTCTAAGAAATAAGAGCTTTGGATCTGCACAGGAGTTTGTCTGGGCCCATGATTCATCTGAGTATGTACTCTATAAGCATATAGAATATGGATGTAGAAGATAACTGTCAAAAACACTTAATACTGATGTTACTTGTTTTAAATTAGGTACGCAATTCGGGAAAGCAGCAGTGTGGTGAAGATCTTCAAAAATTTTAAGGAGAAAAAATCTTTTAAACCAGACTTTGGAGCAGAAGGTAAACTGTTTTGCACTTACATCAGGGGCAGTAGTAATCTCTCTATTCACAATTTTGTACGCAAATGTAGTAAGCACAAAAAATATGCATAAACACAGTATACTGCATACTCAGTTCCTTTCATTACATTTCATGCTGAATGTGGTAAAACGGGTATTATTTTATGTATATGAATGGTTATGTGTTTGCAGGCATCTATGGTGGTTTCTTGCTGGGTGTCCGATCAGTGAATGGCTTGGCTTTCTATGACTGGGATAACACAGAGCTGATTCGCCGCATTGAGATCCAACCCAAACATGTGAGTCAACTGCTCCAGTCCTTCATTATTTTGTCTGCATGATTGAGCCATTTTTTAGTGTATCTGGACCAATTGCACATTGCATCTATTTTCAGATTTTCTGGTCCGACTCTGGTGAGCTGGTGTGCATTGCCACAGAGGAGTCTTTTTTCATCCTGCGCTATCTGTCAGAGAAGGTGGCCGCATCACAGGAGTCAAATGAGGGGGTTACTGAAGATGGTGTCGAAGATGCTTTTGAGGTAGGTGTACATCAGTGTTCATGTTTAACCAGATGAAAAGAGTTATTTCAGAGGAAGAGCAAGTTGTTACATTTTAATAGAATAATAAAAAAAAGTGGAATTCCCTTGCCTTTTCTATTTGTTTGTTCTTTACAATACAACCAGGACTTATATTAAGATGGTAAATAGAGTCCATTTTGATTTAATATTGACTTCAAAGATTTGAAACAAATGGTCTGAGCTCCTGATGGTCTGTGTTTGTGTGTGCAGGTCCAGGGAGAGATTCAGGAAGTGGTAAAGACTGGTCTGTGGGTGGGAGACTGTTTCATTTACACCAGCTCAGTCAACAGACTCAACTACTTTGTTGGAGGAGAGATTGTCACTATTGCTCACCTGGACAGGTGCAGTCAAAGTTCCCTGTATCTGAAATATGTTTTTAGCATTTTATGTTTTGGGATGTATTAGTCACACTCACTACCATTACAAAGTTTCAAGATTTTCTTTTAATGTTTTTGAGTCTCTTACGATCAAAATACAGTAAAATCAAAGTACAGAAAAATTGTAATATTGTGAAATATTACAGTTTAAAATAAACTGTACTTTACATTTTAAAATATATTAAAATAATTTATTCCTGTGATGGCAAAGCTGATTTTTCAGTAGCCATTAGTCTTCAGTGTCACGATCCTTCAGAAATCATTCTAATATGCTGGTTTGCTGCTTAAGAAACATCTTTTATTGTCAAGGTTGTAAAACAGCTGTGCTGCCTAATATGTTTGTGGATATTTTTGATGAATAGAACATTCAAAGAGTAGTATTTATTAGATATATAAATCTTTTTCTAATATTATACATTTCTTTACTGTCACTTTATCAATTTAATGCACCCTTGCTTGCATAATTAATTTAAAAAAAGTCTTACTGACCCTAAACCTTTGAACGCTAGCATAAATATACACAGAAGACATGTATTTATTATTCAGTTAGTCTAACAGTGATGTATTTTCCTTAGAACCATGTATCTTCTGGGATACATTCCTAAAGATGACCGTCTTTACCTGGGTGATAAGGAGCTGAACATAGTGAGCTACTCTCTTCTGGTGTCTGTCCTGGAGTACCAGACGGCCGTCATGCGCAGAGACTTTGGCATGGCAGACAAAGTGCTGCCCACTATCCCTAAAGAACAGAGGACCAGAGTTGCCCACTTCCTGGAAAAACAGGTAAGACTTTAAATGTTTGCCTGTAAGCTATGCTTTGCATAATATAAGGTATATAATTATAATGTTACGTAAATAAAATAATATTTATAATGTTCTTGCTCTGCTAGATTAACAGCAGCTAAGACTGACCCATATGTTTTGGCAATATTTTTCTTGATCGAAAGTGTTAAAAAATATGCATGGTGATGAAGTACAAGTTTAAGTACTTTAAAGTACTTTTGAAGATCAATATATACAATTGTGTGTCAGGAAAACCTTGTATAGATTTGATTGGCTGCCAAATGTGTAGAAAACCAAAATGATATTCTGCATATATTCTGTGATATCTAAAGAATCTTTGTCTGTGTCCCTGCAGGGTTTCAAGCAGCAGGCTCTGGCCGTGTCCACTGATCCAGAGCACCGGTTCGAGCTGGCGCTACAGTTAGGAGAGCTGAAAATTGCTTATCAGCTAGCAGTAGAAGCTGAGGTTTGTTATTGTACACCAACCAGTGGTACCGCCGCCTAGTGGTGGCCAAGCTCAAATACTTTATTTATTTTTACATTTATTGAAGTGGGGAAAAAAAAACTTTTGTAAAAGTAATGTACAGTATTCTGCATGTAAGCTAATTTGATGAAGGTGTCTAATGTTACTGCTTTTCTTCTGTAGTCAGAGCAGAAGTGGAAGCAGTTGGCAGAGTTGGCCATCACTAAGTGCCAGTTTGGTTTGGCTCAGGAGTGCCTCCATCATGCGCAGGACTATGGAGGACTACTGCTGCTGGCCACTGCATCTGGCAACGCCGCTATGGTTGCCAAGCTTGCAGAGGGGGCAGAGCGTGACGGCAAAAACAATGTTGCCTTCATGACCTACTTCCTGCAGGGAAAGTAAGTATCATAGGAGAAAAGACCTTCGTCAGCTGAAATACAAATAGAAATATGTTGACTACAGATGTTTTACTTTAGTGGATTTTCATTTTTTCAGAGTCTACTATTAATTCCTACACTGCAGGGGGAAGTCATGTTTCAGTCACAGATTGTTCTTTTTAAATATAGTTGTGCTTTATTAGTTGATTTTGTATTGTTTGTTTGTCTTGCCAGACTGGACAACTGTTTGGAGCTTCTGATCAAGACAAATCGTCTACCAGAAGCAGCCTTTCTTGCCCGCACATATCTGCCCAGCCAAGTATCCAGGTCTGTGTTCATTGCCACAGCAAGGAAACAACTTGCAGTAAAGTGAAGGATTATTTTGGAAGGGCATAGAACATACTACTAGAAGAAATAGTATGAATAGAAAATAGTATGTACAATATACTAATTTTCTGTTCAGCTTACAATCAGAACAGACTGTAAGATTCAGTATCCCACAACGGTATGCACTTGACTTGATCTTCAGTTTCCAGTGTGACAAACCTAAAATGAGTCTCTTTTTGACTCTTGTTTGATCAAACTCATAAAAATTAAAGGGGTCATATGATGCGATTTCAAGTTTTCCTTTCTCTTTGGAGTGTTACAAGCTGATTGTGCATAGATAAGATCCCTGAAGTTGCAAAGACTAAAGTCTCAAAATCAAAGAGATATTCTTTATCAAAATGAAGACTCTGCCACACCCCCCTAAAACGGCTTTGAACATTAAAGCATGTCAACATATTCTGTTACACCAAATACACAAAATAATGATCTTTAAAAAAGCATCATATGACCCCTTTAAGACAATTTGGCACTAAATTTAAATAAAATTAATTAATCATTGATTTTTATTTTTTTTTTCCAGAGTGAAATGTTGCCTTTACATTTCTGTAACTGTGTGTTTGTTAACAGGGTGGTGAAGCTTTGGAGAGAGAGCTTGTCAAAAGTGAATCAGAAAGCTGCAGAGTCTCTGGCAGACCCCACTGAGTATGAAAACTTATTCCCAGGCCTGAGAGAGGCCTTTGTGGCAGAGCAGTACCTGAGAGAGACCTGCCTCGGCAAAACCAGACCTGCCACTGACTACCCACTGGTCACGGTAAGAAAACAGCTCTTTGATTTTTTTTTTTTCCTCTTTTCATTTTCACTCAGTGGTATTTTACTATTGCTTATATACTATTGTTATTAAAGGGGTCATATGATGCTATTTTAAAGATCATTATTTGGTGTATTTGGTGTAACAGAATATGTTGACATGCTTCTAACGCCCCTTACCATAATCGGAAGCATCAGCTTTCAAAGTAAATGTCAAGACAGTTAATAATGTCGTTAGTTTTACCATCAGTTCAAGCCCGAAAGGGCAACAGAGTCGCGTGACAGACACAGTGATGATGCA